>NC_058405.1:80327513-80339209 GCF_002201575.2 Neomonachus schauinslandi
TTGTGTGTTTGTGTTGTGTTGGTTATGTGTGGTGCCTATATGGTATATATGTGGTGTGTGAATGAAATTTCTGTAGTGTGCATTGTCTATTTTTATGTGTGTGGTGTTTTTGTGGTGTATGTGTGGTATATATGTGCTAAATGTTTAGTGTGTGTTGTATATTTCGAGCGTGTGTGATATGTGTTGTGTGTGTGTGCTGTATGCACACCCTGAGTGTGGTTTTTATGTGGTGTGTGGTGTGTGTAAAACGTGTGCAGTATGTGTGTGTGCATGGTATGTGTGTACTGTGTGTCAGGTTATATGTGGCGAATGTGTGGTATCTGTTTTGTGTGTGGTATATGTGGGGTGTACAAGTATTGGGTGATGTGATATAATGAATATGTGTTGTGTGCACAGTTAGTAGTAGCAATGTGATGTAGGTGTGTGTGTGTGAGGTCTGAATGTTTTTTGAGTGATGTGTGTATGTTATATGTTTGGTGTGTGTTGAATGGTGAGTATATGGTATTTGGGTGTTTTGGCTGCAATATATTTTGTATGTTCTGTATGTGTACTGTGTGTTGTATGTTTATTATGTGCAGGGTGTGAGTGCTGTATGTGTGGTGTTTTTTTGGTGGTGTGTATTTTTGAGTTGTTCATGTGTTGGTTATGTGTGGTGTCTGTGGTTGAATATGTGGTATGTGAATGGTATTTCTGTGGTTGTGTGGGGTACGTATGGTGTGTGTGCTATATGGTGTTTGTGTGTCTTGTATTTCGTTTGTATAATTCTTGTTTGTTTTGTGTGTTTAGAGTGCGCAATGTGTCTACTGTGTGTGGTATGTGTGTGCTCTGGGTGTAGTTTTTATGGTGCGTGTGGTATGTTCGTGGTATATGTGTAGTATGTGTGAAAGGTTTTCGATATGTGTGTGTGTTACGTGTGTATTTTGTGTGGTATATGGTATGTGTTGTATGTGTGGTATGTGGTGTATGGGTGTCTGCCATATATTTTGCGTGTTATAAGTGTAGTGTGTGTTGTATATTTCTGTGTGTGCTATGTGTGGAATGTGAGTGCTGTATGTGTTTATTTGAACCTTTTGATACAGGTTCTACTGCATTAAACAATTCAAAATTCTTACAATTCAATCCTTTCCATGGCTTTGACCAGAATTCCCATTCTGGCCTTTCCTACTTTTAGGATGCAGTTCAATGTCACATCCCAGACCTACCTATTCACTTATCATTTGACTGCCTACTAAGGAGGAGCTCAAATACTATACCATATCCTGCTCTCTCCAGATGGAAATAGTCCTTCTTGTACCCATACTTCTTTTATAGAGCATATTCTACCTCAAATTTATTAATGGTTTACAAATGTTTCATTTCCCTCACTGATTTATGAGTTCTTTGATTACAGATTACATCTTGATCATTTTCATCTTATTCATGACATCAGTGATACATCATTGTAGGGCTAATAAAAACTTGCTAAATATAAATTTAAAGCATAATTTTAACAAGCCTTAAAATTAATCTTGTATTTACAGATTTATATGCTTTAAAGCTTTTTTTTTTTTTTTCCATCTAGAGTTGCATAAATAGAAAGCACTTTAGAAAGTGAATCAGGGACCCTACAAATAGCCTCAATAAGATTTTGGCTAATTAAGATAGATAGTTACCATGGAAGAAGCATAAAGTTGTTTTCCTTGAAGACAGTCTATCATAGCCCACAATGCTTCCATGCTCCATTTGGGACAATATGGTATTCTTGTCTTTCCTGGATCTCTTAAGGGAGGTTTAAACCCTGCCAAGAGAACCTTTATGGCTCGGGCTGGATACCGCATAAGGTGAAGAGGAATTTGACGCAGTCTGTCACAAAAGAAATTCTTAAAATGTTCAGAATGTCACAATTAAAATTCTCTAACAGCTAAAGCTGTAAAACATAGAGGAAAAACTTAAGACATTGGATTTGGCAATGAATTAGCTGTGATATCAAAGCACAAACAACAGAAGAAAAAAATAAATTGGACCACATCAAAATGAAAAACTCTGCAAAGGACGATCAACAGTGATAAAGCAACTTACAGAATGAGAGAAAATACATACTAAAAAGTAGACATTTCTCCAAGGAAGATACATAAATGGCCAACAACCACATGAAAAGGTGCTCAATATCATTAATCATCAGGGAAATGCAAATCAAAGCCACAGTGAGATACAACCTCACATCCATTAAGGTGACTATTATCAAAACACCAGAAAATACCAAGTGTTGGTGAGGATGTGGAGAGAGACTGGAACTCTTGGATACTTAGTGTACAGTGGTACAGCTGCAATGGAAAACAGTTTGCTGGTTTCTTCAAATACTAAAAATAGAATGAGTATGTGATCCAGCAATTCCACTTCTCAGTATATACCCCCAAAGAACTGAAAGCAGGGTCTCGAAGAGGTATGTACGCTCATGTTCATACCAGCAATTCACAATAGCTAAAAGGTGGAATCAACCCAAATATCCAAATATCCATTTATCCATGGATGAATGGATAAATAAAAGGTAGTGTATACATATGATGGAATATTATTCAGCCTTAAAAATGAAGGGAATTCTGACACATGCTACATGGTGAACCTTGAGGAAACTATGCTAAGTGAAATAAGCCAGTTACAAAAGGACAAATACTGTATGATTCCACTTATATGGGATACCTATAATAATCAAAGTCATAGGGAAAGAAAGTAGAATGGTGGTTGCCAGGGGCTGGATGAGGGTGAAATGAATGAGGAATGCTGTTTAAAGGGTACAGAGTTTCAGTTTTACAAAATGAAAAGAGTTCTGGAGGTTGGCTATATAACAATGTGAGTATAGTTAACACTAAACTATACATTTAAAATGATTAAGATGGTAAATTTTATGATACATGCATTTTACCACAATTAAATATTACAAACAAAAAAATGGAAAATAACAAGTGTTGGCAAGGATGTGGAGAAACTGGAACCCTTGTGTATTGCTGGTGGGAATGTAAAATGGTACAGACACTGCAGAAAAGTTTGGCAGTTCTTCAGAGAGTTTAACAAAATTACCATATAATTCAGCAATTCTACTTCTAGGTATACATACCAAACAACTGAAACCAGGGACTCAAACAGCTACTTGTACATTAATATTCATAGCAGCATTATTCATGATAGCCAAAGGATACAAAGGAGTGTTATTTAGTCATAAAAATAATGAAATTCTGATACATGCTATAATTGAGTGTACCCTGAAAACTTTATCCTAAGTAAAATAAACCAGACACAAAAGGACAAATACTGTATGACAGTATGTATATAAGGTACCTAAACTAGGACAAATTCAAGACAGAAAGTAAAAAATGGCTATCAGGAGGTGAGGAAAAGGGAATGGAATGTTATTGCTTAGTGGGTACAGAATTTCTGTTTGGGATTAGGAAAACATCCTGAAAATGGACAGTGGCAATAGCTGCACAACATCCTGAATATACTTAATGACAATTAAATGTATACTTAAAAATGGCTAAAATGGTAAATTCTATATTTTACAATAAAAGACTTACAGATTTTTTAAAAAATCCTAATAGCTTTAAAGGTTTTTCTTTTAAAAGAAAAACCAAAAATTTTCCAATAATTATTATTTAAAAAACCTCTAAGAATTCTAATTCAACTAAGCTGACTTAAAAAAAACAACCAACCTGTTTATTGTCAGCTTTTCAGTTGATCCGTAATCAACAAATTGTACCAGGACAGCTAGAGGATTAAATTCTTTAACAGACACAATCTTTGCTCTATACCATAAGCCATCATCATATTCTGCAAGGCAAGGCATTTCTGGAAAGACAGAAAAAGTAAAAAATCACATTGCCTTGTATTTTCTTTAAAAAACAATTTTTTTAAATACAGGAAAGTACAAAGAAAATGTAATCACCATAAACCCATCATTCATATTTAAACACTCAACAGTCTGTCATATGTTAGATTCTGCTTTTTTCTGTTTATAATTTATATAGCTTGTTTTTCCTAATTCCTAAGAATTAAGCTCTGAAGAAAGGCACTTCTCCCATTCTCATAGTTCCTAGTTCTGCCCATAGCTTAGACTATCCTTCTAATATCCCCACTTGTTAGACTCCCAAAATTTCATTTCATTTAAGCCATCATCTTCTGCAAAAGATAATAAAACGGTTTCTGCTATTCATTTCAATTTTGTGCTCCTCCAACCCATTCTCTATAAAACCACCAGAATTAAATTTTAAAAATTCAATTGCCCTTGTTTAAAATTCTTCAATGGCATTATAACCATCTACAATATCAAGTCCTTAGCACTGCAGTTACAGGGTTGTTCCCATTCTACTCCCAACCAACTCCTATCATATATTCTCAAGTGTTACCTAACTAGAATTACCTGAGCCTCTACTTTAGTTCATGGCTGTTCTCCATAATTAGAATGTTCACCCATGTCCTTTTTCTGATAAACATCTCTTTCAAAGATCAGCTCCAACATGATTTTTATAAAGCCCTGAGTACTTCTAGTCATTGGTTTCTCTGTGATCCAATGGTACTGTGCATACACCTTTGATATGAGCTGTTATTTTCATACTGAACTTGGTTTTCATGTCCCCTCTCAGTTAGCCCACTAGTTCTTATGTGCAGAACTGTATTTATATTCCTACTATGGTACCTGGTACAAGCAATTGCTCGATAGAAAATCTGCTAATAAATGAATGCTAGGCTTGAGTAAAATTGTGGAAAAATTAGTATAGTATGTACTTCCCTTTTCTTCATACACCTTCAGATTTCAGAGTAGATGGAACACACTTCAGGCCCTTGTCTTGCCCTACTTCCATCCCTCTCTTTATATTATCATATTCTTTTCTACATAATCTCCACTTGTGGGCAAGTGATATTTAAATACTATATGACTTTAATGTACAAAGATTTTTATTAAAGAGTTTTAAACAATTTCTTGTGTTTATAGAAAAGATTATCAATAGAACAGTAAAGAATCTCCTCTAATAGAGCTGTCTGCACAGTAAGCAATTGACTGAATCACTGTTAATTGTCTCAACTTTTACTATTTCCAGCCTTAAAAACATGGCTAAAGGTTCATCTCAAAATAGAACTAAAAGAACCAAAAACCAAAAAACCCAACCAATCTAGTTGTCATATTATTTTAACCTGCAAAACTTTTTAATAGGCATTTGCCTATGAGTCAACTTGTACATATGCATACTTAAAAAATTTTTTTTATTTTAGAATAAAAAATAAAATACCCACAGAAAAAATAAAGTGCCCACAGAAAATGGAGCTATATATAGCTCCATGAATGATCACATTATGCACAGAATGTTTCTGTGACTTCCCTTGAGACAAGAAGACAATGAGGAAGGAACTGCTTCTTCCAGACTATAAATCTGAGTTTATAAAAAGAAAAAATCATGAATTTATTCTTTCACTCATTCAGCAAATGTTTATGAGCACCTAACTTGTGCAAGGTGCCCTTCTAACTGCTCGTGACACAGCAGTACAAAGAATCCCTGCTCACAGTGCTATTTAAAAAAGGAATAGAAGGCATGGAGAAAAATGGGGTAGGGGAGAGTGGCAGTCTTTATACTTTATATGGGGAGGACAGGGAAGACCTGCAATATGGGGACAGTTGAGCAGAGATCTAAATTGCTGTACAGTTCGGGGGAAGAACATTCCAAGCAGAGGAAATAGCAAGTGCTGTTTATCAGCCAAACATGAGCCATAAGTGATTACAATCTCATTGAGTAAAATCAGGTAAGACTTTAGGCTGATGCTTTCCTTTGCTTTAGCATATCCTCTGATATGTACAAAATGCTATGAATAAAAATATACCTCTATATATCGCATATTAATAAAAATGTATAGACACCATTCATGCTTTTCAGAAACTGTCAACACCAGTAAAGAGATGCATTTTCTTCATAGAAGAATCACATATATTTACTAAATATGGGTAGGAATGGATTAGAAGAAAAAAAGCATGATTTGACCTATCTTGATAGGACAAAATCTGAGCTCCCCTGCCCTACTTCAAAATTATCAGTGTAGGTGGTTTGTAATTAAAATTACTGCCATTTAGGTCTGAATGACAACTCTAACAATTTGAGCTAATAGCAAAACCTCAAGCTTAGAAAAATCATCTTTATGCAATTTTCCAATGCAGCCTGAGTTTTAGAAAATGGAAGTGACCCAAGGCAGTTACTTCCCTTCTCTTACTTCACTCATCTAGAAAATGAGAAAGATTATCTATTGAGTGTCTTGAGGAATCAAAGAGATCATGCATATAAAGTATATAAAAATATCATATGATTTCACTCATATGTGGAATTTAAGAAACAAAACAGATGAACATAGGGGAAGGGAAGGAAAAATAAAGTAAGATGAAAATAGAGGGAGACAAACCACAAGGAAACTCATAACTCTAGGAAATAAACTGAGGATTGCTGGAAGGGAGGCAGGTGGGGGGATGGGGTAACTGGGTGATGGACATTAAGGAGGGCACTTGATGTAATGAGCACTGGGTGTTAGATGCAACTGATGAAGCACTAAATTCTATCTCTGAAACTAATAATACATTATGTGTTAATTAAATTGAATTTAAGTAAAAAATTAAAAAAATATATCAGTTAATGTTAGAAATAGCTGAACCTCAGAAGCCCTTAAAACAACAGTTTATTAATTCCATTTTACTCAGAAAATTTCGTATACCTGTTCTAAAATCCGTCAGAAGAGGAAATGTCTCCACATTCTTATTAAACCTCCGTAGTGCTTCATTAAGGCTCTCAGACTCAGATTCCCAGCTGATTCCACTGTCATCTGTATCACTATGCTGGTTAAACAGATTACAACTTTCTACAGAATCAAGGCAAATATATACCTAAGTGGGGGGAAGGGAAGGAAAAACTTTTAAATTCTGTACAAAATTATTGTGGTAGTTGGTAGCCTCTAACAATGGCCCCGATGTTCCCTTGTACAGTTTCCCTCCCACAGGATTCCAGAGTTGATCTTTGTGACCAAAAGAACATGACATAAGTGATACATGACTGCTGAGATCAGATCATCAAAGACATGTGGCCTCTGTTTTGGTGGTAAGCTCTATCCACAACTGTTCTCTCTCAGGGAAGCATGCACCCATGTTCTTAGTAGGACAGTGGGGAGGCCCACAGGGCCAAGAACTGAGCCTTCCAGGTAACATCGATGAGAGTCTTCTTGGAAGTGGGTCCTGCAGTGACCCCCCTCCACCCCCAATATCTTGACTGAGCCTAGCAATGAGAGATCCTCCTGGATTTCTGACTCTCGTGTGTGTTTTGTTTTAAGCTGCTAAGTTTGGGGTAATTTGTTATGCAGCAATAAATAACTAATACGAAAAGAAATCATTATAAAAACCAACACAGTTGTACACTACTATTTTCTTTAATGGAATTATAGAGCAAATTCTTCCCTTGTCTGTGAAGAATGGTTTACTATGTAAAATAGCTAAAGGAACTGCCTGTGCTACTTAATGTGTCACTTCCTTCTTGTTAGGCAAGGACATATAATTGAACTTTCTTTAGGACACTTATTTATCCAATCAATACTTATGGAGTGCCTACTATATATTAGGCAGGATTCTAGATCCTGGGGACACATCTGTGGCCTAAAGGGGCAAAAATCCCAGTCTTCAAGGAGTTACATTCTAATAGGGAGAAGCAGACAAACATAGTAAGAAAGTGACATAATGTGTTAGAAGGTGATAAATGGCGTGGAAAAACAGAGCAGAAAAAAGAGCATCTAGAGTTCAGCGTAGGAAAAGGACAAGGAAATGAGATGTTTAAGGTTTCAAAGGTGGAAATAGCTCTGCCTTAAAAATCTAAATGTTGAGGGGGGAGGAGCAAGATGGCGGAGGAGTAGGAGACCTGGATTTCCTCTGGTCCCAGGAATTCAACTGGATAGGGATCAAACCATTCTGAACACCTACGAACTCAACAGGAGATCGAAGAAAAGAATAGCAACAACTCTCTGAACAGAAAAGCGACCACATTCTGGAAGGTAGGACGTGCGGAGAAGTGAATCCGAGGCGATATTCGGGAGGATAGACGGCGGGGCAGGGGGCCTCTGTCAGCGGCTACCGGCAAGTGATAGAGCCCGGAGCATAAAATTGGAACTTTTAGAAGTCGGCTCCGATGAGGGACGTCACTCCAGTGGCTAAGCGGGGGGTGGAACCCTCGCTGGGACAGTGTGGTCTCAGGACCCTCAGGGTCACAGAAAGACCGGGGGTGCCTGAGTGCGGCAGAGCTCCCAGGTATCAGAGCAGGGAAGCCGGCTGCAGAGACGGAGCCGAGACGTGGGCTCTCAGCTCGGAGTTGCCATAAACCATGATCCGCGGCACAGTCGGGCCACTGCTCCTCTGGCAGGGACCCAACAAGCGGCAGATCCCGGGAGACTCCCCTTCTTCCCCTGGGAGGAGCGGCACGGGAGCGCACTGCAAGGATCTGCTGGGTTTGGAGACTCCACACAAGGTCGGGTGCCAGAGATAGAAACGATTGGTCACAGGCCGGGTGAGCATGGAGTGCGGCCAGAGACCTGGGAGACGGGAGCGATTGACTGCTTTTCTCTGGGGGCTCACTGAGGAGTGGGGCCCTGAGTTCTCGGCTCCTCTGGGGAGGATACTGGGAGGCTGCCATTTTCACTCTCCTCCTCCAAAGCTGCACAGAAAGCTTGCAGGGAACAAAAGCTCCTGAGAGCAAACCCAAGCAGATTACTTAGCCCAGACCAGCAAGGGCGGGGCAATTCCGCCTCCGGCAAAGACATTTGGGAACCACAGCAACAGGTCCCTCCCCCAGAAGATCAGCAAGGACAGCCAGCCAAGACCAAGTTTCCCGATCAATGAGAACGGCAGAACTCCAGCGCTAGGAGAATACTGCACATAGAATTCATGGCTTTTTCCCCATGATTCTTTAGTCTTCGAAAGTTAATTTTTTTTTTAACTTTTTTTGAAAATTTTTTTCCCTTTTTCAACCAACAACTTATCAATCCGTTTTTTAAAAAATCTTTTTTATTTTTCATTTTTAGAGTCATATTCTATCCCTTCATAGTAGTTACCCTTATTTTTGGTGTGTGTATATATATATATATATACGTATATATATATATATATATATATGTGTATATATATATATATATATGTGTATATATATATATATATATATATGTGTATATATATATATATGTGTATATATATATATATATATATACGTATATATATATATATATATAAGTTGTTTTCTCCTTAAAATTTTGGGATATAGTTTCTTCTAACAGATCAAAATATACCATAAATCTCTAGTGTATGGCTTTGTTCTAGTCTCCTGCCTGATCACATTCTTTTTTTTTTAAATCCTCTTTCTTTTTTCACCCAACTTATCAATTCCTTTTATAAAATCTTTTATAATTTTCATCTTTACAATCATATTCCATCCCTTCTTTGTATTAACCCTTATTTTTGTACATATATAAGTTTTTCTTTCTTTAAAATTTTGGGAGGCACTTTCTTCTAACAGACCAAAATACGCCCAAAATCTAGTGTGTGGTACTGATCTATGCACCAGCCTGATCATATTTGATCATATTCTGTTTTTTGTTTTGTTTTGTTTTGATTTTTCTTTTTTCTTTCTTTCCCTTTCTTTTCCCCTAGTTTCAGGTCTTTTCTGATTTGTTTAGTGTATATTTTCTGGGGACGTTGCTACCCTGTTAGCATTTTGTTCTCTCATTCATCTGTTCTCCTCTGGACAAAATGACAAGACGGAAAAAATCACCTCAACAAAAAGAACAAGAGGCAGTACCAACTGCCAGGGACCTAATCGATATGGACATTAGTAAGATGTCAGAACTAGAGTTCAGAATGATGACTTTAAAGATACTAGCTGGGCTTGAAAAAAGCATGGAAGTTATTAGAGAAACCCTTTCTGGAGAAGTAAAAGAACTGTATCTAACCGAGTCAAAATCAAAAAGGCTATTAATGAGGTGCAATCAAAAATGGAGGCTCTAACTGCTAGGATAAATGAGGCAGAAGAGAGAATTAGTGATATAGAAGACCAAATGATGATAAAATAAAGAAGCTGAGAGAAAGAGAGATAAACAACTACTGGATCACGAGGGCAGAATTCGAGAGATAAGTGATACCATAAGATGAAACAACATTAGGATAATTGGGATCCCAGAAGAAGAAGAAAGAGAGAGAGGGGCAGAAGGTATATTGGAGCAAATTATAGCAGAGAACTTCCCTAATTTGGGGAAGGAGACAGGCATCAAAATCCAGGAGGCACAGAGAACCCCTCTCAAAATCAATAAAAATAGGTCAACACCCCGACATCTAATAGTAAAACTTAGGAGTCTCACAGACAAAGAGAAAATCCTGAAAGCAGCTCAGGAGAAGAGGTCTGTAACCTACAATGGTAGAAACATTAGATTAGCAACAGACCTATCCACAGAGACCTGGCAGGCCAGAAAGGACTGGCAGGATATATTCAGAGCACTAAATGAGAAAAATATACAGCCAAGAATACTACAACCAGCTAGGCTGTCACTGAAAATAGAAGGAGAGATACAAAGCTTCCAGGACAAACAAAAACTAAAGGAATTTGCAAACACAAAACCAGCCCTACCAGAAATATTGAAAGGGGTCCTCTAAGCAAACAGAGAGCCTAAAAGTAACATAGACCAGAAAGGAACACAGACAATATATGGTAACAGTCACCTTACAGGCAATACAATGGCACTAAATTCCTATCTTTCAATAGTTACCCTGAATGTAAATGGGCTAAATGCCCCAATCAAAAGACACAGGGTATCACACTGGATAAAAAAATAAGACCCATCGATATGCTGTCTGCAAGAGACTCATTTTAGACCCAAAGACACCCCCAGATTGAAAGTAAGGGGGTGGGAAACTATTTACCATGCTAATGGACACCAAAAGAAAGCTGGGGTGGCAATCCTTATATCAGACAAATTAGATTTTAAACCTAAGACTATAATAAGAGATGAGGAAGGACACTATATCCTACTTAAAGGGTCTATCCAAAAAGAAGATCTAACAATTGTAAATATCTATGCCCCTAACGTGGGAGCAGCCAATTATATAAGGCAATTAATAACAAAATCAAAGAAACACATCGACAACAATACAGTAATAGTGGGGGACTTCAACACCCCCCCCCTCACTGAAATGGACAGATCATCTAAGCAAAAGATCAACAAGGAAATAAAGACTTTAAATGACACACTAGACCAAGTGGACTTCACAGATATATTCAGAACATTCCATCCCAAAGCAATGGAATACATATTCTTCTCTAGTGCCCATGGAACATTCTCCAGAATAGATCACATCCTAGGTCACAAATCAGGTCTCAACCAGTACCAAAAGATTGGGATCATTCCCTGCATATTTTCAGACCACAATGCTTTGAAACTAGAACTCAATCACAAGAGGAAAGTCGGGAAGAACTCAAATACATGGAGGCTAAAGAGCATCCTACTAAAGAATGAATGGGTCAACCAGGAAATTAAAGAAGAATTAAAAAACTTCATGGAAACAAATGAAAATGAAAACACAACTGTTCAGAATCTTTGGGATGCAGCAAAGGCAGTCCTAAGAGGAAAGTATATAGCAATACAAGCCTTTCTCAAGAAACAAGAAA
>NC_058405.1:80339609-80628601 GCF_002201575.2 Neomonachus schauinslandi
CAATTATAAGAACATATTATGAGCAACTCTATGCCAGCAAATTAGATAATCTGGAAGAAATGGATGCATTCCTAGAGATGTATCAACTACCAAAACTGAACCAGGAAGAAATAGAAAACCTGAACAGACCTATAACCACTAAGGAAATTGAAGCAATCATCAAAAATCTCCCAATAAACAAAAGCCCAGGGCCAGATGGCTTCCCAGGGAAATTCTACCAAACATTTCAAGAAGAATTAATACCTATTCTTCTGAAACTGTTCCAAAACATAGAAATGGAAGGAAAACTTCCAAACTCGTTTTATGAGGCCACCATTACCTTGATCCCAAAACCAGACGAAGACCCCATCAAAAAGGAGAATTATAGACCAATATCCCTGATGAACATGGATGCAAAAATTCTCACCAAAATACTAGCCAATAAGATACAACAGTACATTAAAAGGATTACTCACCATGACCAAATGGGATTTATCCCTGGGCTGCAAGGTTGGTTCAACATCCGCAAATCAATGTGATACATTAACAAAAGAAAGAACAAGAACCATATGATCTTCTCAATAGATGCAGAAAAAGCATTTGACAAAGTACAGCATCCTTTCTTGATCAAAACTCTTCAGAGTATAGGGATAGAGGGGACATACCTCAATATCATAAAAGCCATCTATGAAAAACCCACAGCAAATATCATTCTCAATGGGGAAAAACTGAGAGCTTTCCCCCTAAAGTCAGGAACACGGCAGGGATGTCCACTATCACCACTGCTATTCAACATAGTATTGGAAGTCCTAGCCACAGCAATCAGACAACAAAAAGAGATAAAAGGCATCCAAATCGGCAAAGAAGAAGTCAAACTCTCACTCTTTGCAGATGATACTTTATGTGGAAAACCCAACAGACTCCACCCCAAAACTGCTAGAAATCATACAGGAACTCAGTAAAGTGGCAGGATATAAAATCAATGCACAGAAATCAGTGGCATTCCTATACACCAACAACAAGACAGAAGAAAGAGAAATTAAGGAGTCGATCCCATTTACAACTGCACCCAAAACCATAAGATACCTAGGAACAGATCTACCAAAGAGGCAAAGAATCTGTCCTCAGAAAACTATAAAATACTCATGAAAGAAATTGAGGAAGACACAAAGAAATGGAAAAACGTTCCATTCTCATGGATTGGAAGAACAAATATTGTGAAGATGTCAATGCTACCTAGAGGAATCTACATATTTAATGCAATCCCTATCAAAATACCATCCACTTTTTTCAAAGAAATGGAACAAATAATCCTAAAATTCGTATGGAACCAGAAAAGACCCCGAATAGCCAGAGGAATGTTGAAAAAGAAAAGCAAAGCTGGCAGCATCACAATTCCAGACTTCAAGCTCTATTACAAAGCTGTCATCATCAAGACAGTATGGTACTGGCACAAAAACAGGCACATAGATCAATGGAACAGAATAGAGAGCCTAGAAATGGACCCTTAACTCTATGGTCAACTAATCTTTGACAAAGCAGGAAAGAATGTCCAATGGAAAAAAGACAGTCTCTTCAACAAATGGGTGTTGGGAAAATTGGACAGCCACATGCAAAAGAATGAAACTGGACCATTTCCTTACACCACACACAAAAATAAGACTCAAAATGGTTGAAAGAACTAAATGTGAGACAGGAGTCCATCAAAATCCTAAAGAAGAACACAGGCAGCAACCTCTTCAACCTCAGCCGCAGCAACTTCTTCCTCGAAACATAGCCAAAGGCAAGGGAAGCAAGGGCAACAATGAATTATTGGGACTTCATCAAGATAAAAAGCTTTTGCACAGCAAAAGAAACAGTCAACAAAACCAAAAGACAACCGACAGAATGGGAGAACATATTTGCAAATGACGTATCAGATAAAGGGCTAGTATCCAAAACCTATAAAGAACTTCTTAAATTCAACACCCAAAGAACAAATGATCCAATCAAGAAGTGGGCAGAAGACATGAACAGACATTTTCCCAAAGAAGACATCCAAATGGCCGACACAGGAAAAAGTGCTCAGCATCACTCGGCATCAGGGAAATCCAAATCAAAACCTCAATGAGAGATCACCTCACACCAGTCAGAATGGCTAAAATTAACAAGTCAGGAAATGACAGATGTTGGCAGGGATGCGGAGAAAGGAGAACCCTCCTACACTGTTGGTGGGAATGCAAGCTGGTGCAGCCACTCTGGAAAACAGTATGGCGGTTTCTCAAGAAGTTGAAAATAGAGCTACCGTATGATCCAGCAATTGCACTACTGGGTATTTATTTATTTTTTAACATATAATGTTAAGGCATCCAAATCGGCAAAGAAGTCAAACTCTCACTCTTTGCCCCAAAGATACAAATTTAGGGAGCTGAAGGGGTACGTGCACCCTGATGTTTATAGCAGCAATGTCCACAGTAGCCAAACTGTGGAAAGAGCCGAGATGTCCATCGACAGATGAACGGATAAAAAGGATGTGGTATATATATACAATGGAATATTATGCAGCCATCAAAAGGAATGAAATCTTGCCATTTGCAACAACGTGGCTGGAACTAGAGGGTATTATGCTGAGCGAAGTAAGTCAATCAGAGAAAGACATGTATCATATGACCTCACTGATATCAGGAATTCTTAATCTCAGGAAACAAACTGAGGGTTGCTGGAGTGGTGGGGGCGTGGAAGGGATGGGGTGGCTGGGTGATAGACATTGGGGAGGGTATGTGCTATGGTGAATGCTGTGAATTGTGTAAGACTGTTGAATCACAGATCTGTACCTCTGAAACAATGCAATATATGTTAAGGAAAAAAAAGAAGATGATAGCAGGAGGGGAAGAATGAAGAGGGGGAAATCAGAGGGGGACATGAACCATGAGAGACTATGGACTCTGAAAAACAAACAGGGTTCTAGAGGGGAGGGGCGTGGGGATGGGTTAGCCTGGGGATGGGTAGTAAGGAGGGCATGTTCTGCATGGAGCACTGGGTGTTATATGCAAACAATGAATCATGGAACACTACATCAAAAACTAATGATGTAGTGTATGGTGATTAACATAATAATTAAAAAATCTAAATGTTGATATAAATATGACTAAAGCAATACAACACTGGAAACCCAGCAAGCGCTTATGAAACACTTGCTTTATTAACAAATGTCTGAAGAAGAAATTATACAGTGGGCACCCTGGAGGTCACCAATTATTTAAAATCAGGAAGATGGGAAGCGGAGTTAAGATGGCAGAGTGGAGGACCCTGGGCTTGCCTTGTCCCTTGAACATAGCTAGATAAACATCAAGTCATTCTGAACAGCCAAGAAATTGATCTGAGGACTGAGAGAACAAAACTGCACATCTACAAGTAGAAAAATGACCACCTTGTGGAAGGTAGGGGCTGCAGAGAGTGGATGAATGGGAGAAAAGAACTGCGGGTGCTGTGGAGGGGAGGGAGCCCTGATTGCGGAGAGAGAGAGAAAGAGAGAGGGAGGAGAAGAGTGAAGCAGCATGTAGGGGTCTACATAAGAAAAACTCTTCCCCAAAACTACTGATTGGGAAAAGGAGAAGCGTGGATTCCTGCAGATTACTATAAGCAGCACAGTGCAAAGTCTGATGTTTTAGAAGTCTGTGCTACTGAGGTCATGCCTGGTGGGCTTAGTGGTACTCCTACTGGGAAGGAAGGCAGAGACCCTGGAGCAGGCAGCATGGTCTGAGGATCCTCTAGGTCATATGGGGAGAAACAGTTTCCCTTTTTGGAGTGCATCTGGGAGTGGTGAAATGGCTTTTCTAGGGACAGAACTGGTGGTGCCAATGTGCTGCCCTGTTCCCTAACATAGGAAGAGAGACACCAGCTGAGGGCAGCAAGCCTTGGTGCCAGCTTTTTGCTACACTTTACCATAGACTCCAAACAATCACATTGTCAAGCAACCACTTTTCTGGGACAAACTGGCAAATGGCAAAAGCATGGCAAGACCCTCCCCAAGAGGATCAGTGTGGGTCCATAAAATTTGGAGTTTTGAAACTCAGCCACATTCCTGAGATAAAACACAAGAGTGCTGTGCCACTTGACAGGCAGACAGCTCCGACACAGACAGGGTGAAGGCAGGGATCTAACAGAAGCCGGGGGCACAAGATGGGTGATTGTTTGCTCTTCTGTGAGGGCTTCCAGAAGAGTGGCAGGCTTGAGCTCACTATGCCGGGGATGAGAGAGCAGGGCGATGCCATTCCTCCCTCCCCCCTCCATCAGCACTGACTGACCTCAGGGAGCAACACAGCACCCCCTCAGTGTAGACCACCAAGCCCTGAGCCCCTGTGCCCTGCAGGTGCATCTCCACTAGGGCAAGTCAGCCTGAGAATCAGTGTAGCAGGTCCCTCCCCTAGAAAAACCAGCACAAACCCCTCACATGCACCAAGTCTACTGATCATAGAGTGCTGCAAAGCTTCGTTCTAGGGGAAATAGTATCTAGCTGCTGCTTCTTTTTTGGATCTAGTTTCTTTTAACAAGCAGACCAAGACACACCTAGTTAAAAGTTGCCACACGGTGGACAAGGTCTAAACACCCCCCACTGCAGGCAAGGAAAAACTCTGCAGAGGACTGACGTGAGGGTAAGAGCATCAAAACACAACAACAGAGTGATATAGGATCCCCCCGCCTTTTTTTGGACCTCTTCTTAATATAGCCATTACTCTCAGAAGCAGGAGTATGACAGGCTTTCCTAACAATCATACAAAAAAACCAGTAACCTAAACAAAATGACAAGATTGAGGGATTCACCCCAAAAGAAAGAACTAACAGCCAGGGATTTAATCAATACAGATATAAGTAAGCTGTGTGATACTTGTAAGGATAGTAGCTGGGCTTAAAAAACACATAGAAGACACTAGAAAATTCCTTACTGCAGAAATAAAAGAACTAAAAACTAGTCAGGCCAAAATTTGACTGGATGCCTTGACTATGAGGATGGACAAAGCAGAGGAACGAATCAGTGATATAAAAGATAAAATTATGGAAAATAATGAAGCTGAAAAGAAGAGGGAAAGAAAGGTATTGGATCACAAATATAGACTTAGGGAACTCAGCGACTCCTTAAAGCTTAATAATATTCATATCATAGCAGTCCCAGAAGAAGAGAGAGAAAAGGGGGCAGAAGGTGTATTTGAGCAAATTGTAGCTGAAAACTTCCCTAAGCTGGGAAGGAAACAGACACTGAAATCTAAGAAGCACAGAGAACTCCCATTAAATTCAACAAAAGCCAGCCATCACCAAGACATATCATAGTCAAATTCATAAAATAGACAAGGAAAGAATCCTGAAAGCAGTAAGGGAAAAAAAATCTTAACCTACAAGGGAAGATGGATAAGGTTTGCAGCAGATCTGTCCACAGAAACTTGGCAGGCCAGAAGACAATGACAGGATATATTCAATGTGCTGAATGGGAAAAATATGCAGCCAACTCCAGCAAGGTTGTCTCTCATTCAGAATAGAAGGAGAGATAAAGAGTTTCCCAGAAAAAAACCCAAGAGTTCATGACCACTAAACCAGCCCTGCAAGAATATTAAAGGGGACTCTCTGAGTGGAGAAAAAAAGGACCAAAAACAACGAAGACTAGGAAGGAAAGAAAACACCAGAAACACCAACTTTACAGGTAGCACAATGGCAGTAAATTCATATCAATCATCACTCTGAATGTAAATGGACCATATGCTCCAATCAAAAGACACAGGACATCAGAATGGATTAAAAAACAAGACCTGTCTATACGCTGCCTATAAAAGACTCATTTTAGACCTAAAGACACCTGTCGGTAGAAAGTGAGAGGATGGAGAACCATCTAACGTATCTAAAGAAAACCGGAGTAGCCATACTTAAATTAGTCAAACTAGATTTTAAACCAGACTGTAACACGAGATGAAGAAGGGCACTATGTCATAATTAAGGGGTGTATCCAACAAGAAGATCTAACAATTATAAATATTTATGCCCCCACCTTGGGAGCACCCAAATATATAAAGCAATTAATAACAAACATAAAGAAACTCATTGATAGTAATACAATAATAGTAGAGGGCTTTAACACCCCTTACTGCAATGGACAGATGACCTAAGCAGAAAATCAACAAGGAAACAATGGCTTTGAATGACCCACTGGACCAGGTGGACTTAACAGATATATTCAGAACATTTCATCCTCAAACAGCAGAAGACACATTCTTTTTGAGTGCACATGTAACATTCTCCAGAATAGATCACATACTGGGTCACAAATCAGCCTTCAACAAGTACAAAAAGATCGAGGTCATACCATGCATATTTTCAAACCACAATACTACGAAACTTGAAGTTAACCACAAGAAAAAATATGGAAAGATCACAAATACATGGAGATTAAAGAACATCCTACTAAAGAATAAATGGGTTAACCAGGAAATTGAGAAATAAAAAAATAGATGTAAGCAAATGAAAATGAAAACATGACAGTCCAAAACCTTTGGGATGCAGCAAAAGCGGTCCTAAAAGGGACGTATATTGCAATACAGGTCTACCTCAAGAACCAAGAAAAGTCTCAAATAAACAACCTAACCTTATACCTCAAGGAGGGAGAAAAGGAGCAGCAAATCTAAGGTCAGTAGAAGAAGAGAAATAATTAAGATTAGAGCAGAAATAAATGATACAGAAACAAAACAAAACAAAAAACCAGTAGAACAGATCAACAAACTAAGAGTTGGTTCTTTGAAAGAATTAATACAATTTATAAACCCCCTAGCCAGACTTATCAAAAGGAAAAGAGAAAGGACCTAAATAAATAATGAAAGAGGACAGATCACAACCAACACCACAGAACTACAAATAATTATAAGAGAATATTATGAAAAATTATATGCCAACAAACTGGGCAATCTGGAAGAAATGGATAAATTCCTAGAAATATATAAACTACCAAAACTAAAACAGGAAGAAATAAAAAATTTGAACAGACCCATACCAGTAAAGAAATTAAATCAGTAATAAAAAATCTCCTAACAAACCAAAGTCCAGGACCAGGTGGTTTCCCAGCGGAATTCTATCAGACATTTAAAGAAGAGTTAATACCTATTCTTCCCAAATAACAGAAATGGAAGGAAAACTCCAAACTTCTTCCATGAGGCCAGCATTACCCTGTTCTAAAACCAAAGACCCCACTAAACAGGAGAATTACAGGCCAATATCCCTGATGAACATGGATGCAAAAATTATCAATAAGATACTAGCAAACTGAATCCAACAGTACATTAAAAGAATTATTCACCACAATCAAGTGGGATTTATTCCTGGGCTACAGGGGTGGTTCAATATTTGCAAATCAATCAATGTGATACACCACATAAAAGAAAGGATAAGAACCATATGATCCTCTCAATAGATGTAGCAAAAGCATTTGACAAAATACAGCATCTTTTTTTTTTTAAATTTTATTATGTTAGTCACCATACAATATATCACTGGGTTTTGATGTGGTCATCCATGATCCATTGTTTTCGTATGACACCCAGTGCTCCATGCAGTATGTGCCCTCCTTAATACCCATCACCGGGCTAACCCATCCCCCCTCCCCCCTCCCATCTAAAACCCTGTTTGTTTCTCAGAGTCCATAGTCTCTCATGGTTCATCTCTCCCTCCAATTCCCCCCCCCTTTTTTCCCTTCCTTCTCCTAATGTCCTCCATGCTATTCCTTATGTTCCACAAATAAGTGAAAGCATATAATTGACTTTCTCTGCTTGACTTATTTCACTTAGCATAATCTCCTCCAGTCCCATCCATGTTGATGTAAAAGTTGGGTATTCATCCTTTCTGATGGCCGAGTAATATTCCATTGTATATATGGACCACATCTTCTTTATCCATTCATCTGTTGAAGGGCATCTCGGCTCCTTCCACAGTTTGGCTATTGCGGACATTGCTGCTATGAACATTGGGGTGCATATGGCCCTTCTTTTCACTACATCTGTGTCTTTGGGGCAAATACCCAGTAGTGCAATTGCTGGGTCATAGGGTAGCTCTATTTTTAAATTTTTGAGGAACCTCCACACTGTTTTCCAAAGTGGCTGCACCAACTTGCATTCCCACCAACAGTGTAAGAGGGTTCCCCTTTCTCCACAACCTCTCCAACATTTGTTGTTTCTTGCCTTGCCCATTTTTGCCATTCTAACTGGTGTAAGGTGGTATCTCAGTGTGGTTTTGAGTTGGATTTCCCTGATGGCTAATGATGATGAACATTTTTCCATGTGTTTGTTGGCCGTTTGTATGTCTTTTTCAGAGAAGTGTCTTTTCCTATCTTCTGCCCACTTTTTGACTTCATTATTTGTTTTTTGGGTGTTGAGTTTGAGAAGTTCTTTATAGATCTTGGATACCAGCCCTTTATCTGTAGTGTCATTTGCAAATATCTTCTCCCATTCTGTGGGTTGCCTCTTTGTTGACTGTTTCCTTTGCTATGCAGAAGCTTTTTATCTTGATGAAGTCCCAAAAGTTCATTTTTGCTTTTGTTTCACTAGCTTTTGGAGATGTATCTTGAAAGAAGTTGCTGTGGGTGATGTCAAAAAGGTTACTGCCTATGTTCTCCTCTAGGATTTTGATGGATTCCTGTCTCACATTGAGGTCTTTCATCCACTTTGAGTTTATCTTTGTGAATGGTGTTAGAGAATGGTCGAGTTTCATTCTTCTGCATGTGGCTGTCCAATTTTCCCAGCACCATTTATTGAAGAGACTGTCTTTTTTCTTTTTTTTTTTTTAAGATTTTATTTATTTATTTGACAGAGAGAGACACAGCAAGAGAGGGAACACAAGCAGGGGGAGTGGGAGAGGGAGAAGCAGGCTTCCCGCGGAGCAGGGAGCCGATGTGGGGCTCGATCCCAGGACCTGGAATCATGACCTGAGCCGAAGGCAGACGCCCAACGACTGAGCCACCCAGGCGCCCTGAGACTGTCTTTTTTCCATTGCAAGTTTTTTCCTGCTTTGTCAAAGATTATTTGACCATAGAGTTGAGGGTCCATATCTGGGTTCTCTATTCTGTTCCATTGGTCTATATGTCTGTTTTTGCGCCAGTACCATGCTGTCTTGGTGATCACAGCTTTGTAATATAGACTGAAATCGGGCAACGTGATGCCCCCAGCTTTGTTTTTCTTTTTCAACATTTCCTTGGCGATTCAGGGTCTTTTCTGATTCCATACAAATTTGAGGATTGTTTGTTCCAGCACTTTGAAAAATGTCATTGGAATTTTGATCGGGATGGCATTGAAGGTATAGATTGCTCTGGACAGCAGAGACATTTTAACAATGTTTATTCTTCCGATCCATGAGCATGGAATATTTTTCCATCTTTTTATGTCTTCTTCAATTTCTTCCATGAGTATTTTGTAGTTCCTAGAGTATAGATCCTTTACCTCTTTGGTTAGGTTTATTCTGAGGTATCTTACGGTTTTTGGTGCTATTGTAAATGGAATCGATTCTCTAATTTCTCTTTCTACAGTTGCATTGTTAGTGTATAAGAAAGCAACCAATTTCTGTGCATTGATTTTGTATCCTGCCACATTACTGAATTGCTGTATGAGTTCTAGTAATTTGGGGGTGGAGTCTTTTGGGTTTTCCACATAAAGTAGCAGGTCATCTGCGAAAAGAGAATTTGACTTCTTCTTTGCCAATTTGAATACCTTTTATTTCTGTTTGTTGTCTGATTGCTGTTGCTAGGACTTCTAGTACTATGTTGAACAACAGTGGTGAGAGTGGGCATCCTTGTCGTGTTCCTGATCTTAAGGGAAATGCTCTCAGCTTTTCCCCATTGAGGATGATATTTGCTGTGGGTTTTTCATAGATGGATTTTATGAACTTGAGGAATATTCCCTCTATCCCTATACTCTGGAGAGTATTAATCAGGAAAGGATGTTGTATTTTGTCAAATGCTTTCTCTGCATCAATTGAGAGGACCATATGGTTCTTCTCCCTCCTATTAATGTGTTCTATCACATTGATTGATTTGTGAATGTTGAACCACTCTTGCATCCTGGGGATAAATCCCACTTGGTCATGGTGGATGATCCTTTTA
Source organism: Neomonachus schauinslandi (assembly GCF_002201575.2). Classification (NCBI taxonomy): domain Eukaryota; kingdom Metazoa; phylum Chordata; class Mammalia; order Carnivora; family Phocidae; genus Neomonachus; species Neomonachus schauinslandi. Next base: position 80,349,694 of record NC_058405.1, read on the forward strand.
ATGTATTGGTGGATCCTATTAGCTAGGATTTTGTAGAGGATTTTGGAATCCATATTCATCAGGGATATCGGTCTGGAATTCTTTTTGATGGGGTCTTTGCCTGGTTTGGGGATTAAGATAATGCTGGCCTCATAGAATTGAGTCTGGAAGCTTTCCTTCTGTTTCTATGTTTTGAAACAGCTTCAGCAGAATAGGTATTATTTCTTCTTTGAATGTTTGGTAGAATTCCCCAGGGAATCCATCAGGCCCTGGACTCCTGTTTTTTGGGAGGTTTTTGATCACGGCTTCAATCTTGTTACTGGTTATTGGCCTATTCAGGTTGTCAATTTCTTCCTGTTTCAGTCTTGGCAGCTTATAGGTTTCCAGAAAGGCCTCCATTTCATCCAGATTGCTCAGTTTATTGGCATATAGTTGTTGATAATAATTTCTAATAATTGTTTCTATTTTCTTGGTGTTAGTCATGATCTCTCCCCTTTCATTCATAATTTTATTAATTTCGGTTCTTTCTCTTTCCTTTTGGATAAGTTTGGCCAGTGGTTTATTGATCTTATTAATTCTTTCAAAGAACCAACTTCTAGTTTCGTTGATCTGATCTACTGTGTTTCTGGTTTCTAATTCATTGAGTTCTGCTCTAATTTTAATTATTTCTTTTCTAATGCGTGGCTTAGGCGTCGTTTGTTGCTTTTTCTCTAGTTCTTTAAGGTGTAGTTAGTTGGTGAATTCGGGATTTTTCTATTTTTTTGAGTGAGGCTTGGATGGCTATGTATTTCCCCCTTAGGACCGCCTTTGCAGTGTCCCATAGGTTTTGGACTGATGTGTTTTCATTCTCATTGGTTTCCATGAAATGTTTAAGTTCTTCTTTGATTTCCTGGTTGACCCAAACATTCTTGAGCAGAGTCGTCTTTAGCTTCCAAGTGTTTGAATTGCTTCCAAATTTTTTCTTGTGATTGAGTTCCAGTTTTAGAGCATTGTGGTCTGATAATATGCAGGGAATAATCTCAATCTTTTGGTATCGGTTGAGACCTGATTTGTGACCCAGTATATGGTCTATTCTGGAGAAAGTTCCATGTGCGCTCGAGAAGAATGAGTATTCTGTTGTTTTAGGGTGGAATGTTCTGTAAATATCTTTGAGGTCCATCTGGTCCAATGTATCATTCAAAGCTCTTGTTTCCTTGTTGATTTTCTGCTTAGATGATCTGTCCATTGCTGAGAGTGGAGTATTGAGGTCTCCTACAATTAACGTATTGTTATCAATATGACTCTTTATTTTGGTTAACAGTTGGCTTATGTAGATGGCTGCTCCCATGTTGGGGGCATAGATATTTACAATTGTTAGATCTTCTTGTTGGATAGACCCTTTAAGAATGATATAGTGTTCTTCTGTGTCTCTAACTGCAGACTTTAGTTTAAAATCTAATTTGTCTGATATAAGAATTGCTACCCCAGCTTTCTACTGAGGTCCACTGGCATGGAAGATGGATCTCCATCCCTTCACTTTCAGTCTGGGTGTATATTTAGGTTCAAAATGAGTCTCTTGTAGACAGCATATGGATGGGTCCTGTCTTTTTATCCAATCTGTAACCCTATGCTGTTTTATGGGAGCGTTTAGGCCATTCACGTTGAGAGTGATTACTGAAAGATATGAATTTATTGTCATCATGTTGCCTGTGAAGATGTTGTTTTTATAGACTGTCCCTGTAAACTGCTGTTGTATATCACTCTTGGGGTCTTTCTCCTTTTATAGAACCCCCCTTAACATTTCTTGCAGGGCCGGCTTAGTGGTCACAGATTCTTTCAGTTTCTGCCGGTCGTGGAAGCTCTGCATCTCTCCATCCATTCTAAATGAAAGCCTTGCTGGATAAAATATTCTTGGCTGCATGTTCTTCTCATTTAGTACCCTGAATATGTCCTGCCAGGCCTTTCTGGCTTGCCAGGTCGCTGTGGATAGGTCTGACGTTATTCTGATGTTCCTCCCTCTGTAAGTAAGGAATCTCTTCCCCCTAACTGCCCTTAAGATAGTTTCCTTGGTTCTAAGATTTGCAAGTTTTACTATTACATGCCAGGGTGTTTGCCTGTTTTCCTTGATCTTAGGACGGGTCCTCTATGCCTCTAGGACACAAATGTTTGTTTCATTCCCCAGATTAGGGAAGTTCTCAGCTATGATTTGCTCAAATACATCTTCTAGTCCTCTCTCTCTCTCCACTCCTTCCGGGATTCCAATTATTCTGACATTGGAACGCTTCATGGTGTCACTTATTTCTCTGATTCTATTTTCATGGATTCTGAGTTGTTTTTCCCTGGCCTCCTCTTTTCCATTTTTATTTATTATATTGTCTTCCAGGTCGCTTATTTGCTCTTCTGCCTCAGTTACCCTAGCTGTTAACAGCATCTTTTCTTGATAAAAACCCTCAACAAAGATAGGTGGAACATACCTCAACATCATAAAGACCATATACAAAAGACCCACAACTAATATCCTCCTCAATGTGGAAAAACTGAGAGCTTTTCCTCTACTGTCAGGAAAAAGATAGGGATGTCCACTCTCACCATTACTATTTAACATAGTACTGGAAATCTTAGCCTCAGCAATCAGACAACAAAAACAAAAGGCATCCAAGGGCACCACCCAGATGTGTCTGTTAAGCATCTGTCTTCAGTTCAGGTCATGATCCCAGGGTCCTGGGATCAAGGCCCATGTCGTGCTCCCTGCTCAACGGGGAGTCTGTTTCTCCCTCTCCCTCTGCCCCTCCCCTCTGCTCATGCTCCCCCTCTTACTCTGCTGTCTCTCTCAAATAAATAAAAATTTATTAAAAAAGAAAGAAAGAAAAGGCATCCAAATTGGCAAACTAGTCAAACTTTCATAATTTGCAGACGACATGATACTCTATGTAGAAAACCTGACTCTACCAAAAAATTGCTAAAACTAATATATGAATTCAGCAAAGTTGCAGGATATAAAATCAATGTACAGAAATCTGCTGCATTTCCATACACCAATAATGAAGCAGCAAAAAAAGAAATCAAGGAAATGATCCCATTTACAACTGCACCAAAACCCATAAGATACCTAGGAATAAACCTAACCAAAGAAGTAAAAGATCTGTACTTTGAAAACTATAGAACACTTATGGAAGAAATTTAAGAATGACACAAAGAAATGGAAAAACATTCCATGCTCATGGATTGGAAGAACAACTACTGTTAAAATGTTTATACTACCCAAAGCAATCTACACATTCATTGCAAAATACCACCAGCATTTTTCAGAGCTAGAACAAACAATCCTAAAATTTGTATGGAACCACAAAAGAGCCCGAATAGCCAAAGCAATCTTGAAAAAGAAAAGCAAACCTGGAGGCATCACAATTCTGGACTTCAAGTCATATTACAGAGCTGTAGTAATCAAAACAGGATGGTCCTGGCACAAAAATAGACACATAAATCAATGGAACAGAACAGAAAACCCAGAAATGGACCCACAACTGTATGGTCAACTCATCTTTGACAAAGCAGGAAAGAATATCCAATCGAAAGAAGACAGTGTCTTCAACAAATGGTGTTGGGAAAACTGGACAGCCACATGCAGAAGAATGAAACTGGACTACTTTCTTACACCATACACAAGAATAAATTCAAAGGAGACAGGAAGCCATCAAAATCCTAGAGGACTACACAGGCAGCAATCTCTTTGACCTTGACCTAGCAAATTCTTACTAGACACATCTCTCTCTGGTGGCAAGGGAACAAAAGCAAAAATGAACTATTGGGACTTCATCAAGATAAAAAGCTTCTGCACAGTGAAGGAAATGATCAACAAACCTAAAAGGCAGCCTACAGAATGGGAGAAGATATTTGCAAATGACATCTGATGAAGGGTTAGTATTCAAAATCTATAAGGAAATTATCAAACTCAACACCCAAAAAACAAACAATCCAGTTAAGAAATGGGTAGAGACATTAACAGGCATTTTTCCAAAGAAAATACAGATGGCTAACAGGCACATGAAAAGAGGCTCAACATCACTCATCATCAGGAAAATACAAATCAAAACCACAATGAGATATCACCTCACATCAGGCAGAATGGCTAAAACTAACAATGCAGGGAACAACATTTGCTGGCAAGGATGCAGAGAAAGGGGAACCCTCCTACACTGTTGGTGGGAATGCAAGCTGGTGCAGCCACTCTGCAAAACAGTATGGAGGTTCCTCAAAAAGTTAAAAGTAGAGCTACCTTAGGATCCAGCAATTGTACTAGTAAGTATTTACCCGAAGGATACAAAAATATAGATTTGAAGGGGGTACATGCACTCTGATGTTTATAGCAGCGTTATCAACAACAGCCAAATTGGAGAGAGCCCAAATGTCCATTGACTGATGAATGGATAAAGATGTGATACATATTTACAATAGAATATTACTCAGCCATCAAAAGAATGAAATCTTGCCATTGGCAATGACGTGGATGGAGGTAGAGTGTATTATGCTAAGTGAAATAAGTCAGTCAGAGAAAGACAAATATATGATTTCACTCATATGTGGAATTTAAGAAACCAAACAGATGAGCATAGGGGAAGGGGAAAAATGAGTGAGGGAAGCAAACTTTAAGAGACTCTTAACCATAGAGAACAAACTGATGGTTGGAGAGAGGTGGGCAGGGGATGGGATAAATGGGTGATGGGTATTAAGGAGGGCACTTGTTACGATGAGCACTGGGTGTTATATCTAAGTGATGAATCACTAAATTCTACTCCCAAAACCAATATTACACTATATGTTAACTAATTAGAATTTAAATAAAATTTGAAAAAAAAAGGAGGATGGAATCATAAAGAGTCAATCCTAGAGTTTAAGACCAAGATTTCCCGTTATATTTTTAACCAACAACAAATCATTTAGATTACATACTTCATTAGGTGAGACAACGTGCTTAACTTGAACAGCGTAGAGTTCTTCTGGGGGAGGCAGAGATGAAGGCAAATATGGTGGTAAAATAGGAGTCTCTGTTTCAGACAAAAGCAATTCCTAAAGCACCACAAATAAATTCAAATTTCAGAATGACTATTACAGAAATCCAATACATTATTAAAATTCATTACACTGCCAATTTATTTTCAATTAGCAGAAAGCAAGCTCTCTTAGATAACGAATACCACAAAATGATTTTATTTTAGTAGCACCAAAATGGGAGTAAAGATCTTTAACTCCCCCCAATTAAAAAAAATCTGTGTTAAAACACTCATATAAATATTTATTTATGTATACATATTTACATATACACATAAAACTCTAGAAGAATGGCTAACAGTTAACAGTAATTGCCACTGCTTAGTTGGACTGGGATATCTGAGGTATAGAAAGGGGGACATTTTTCTATTCACATTTCTATAGTATTCCATTTAATTTTAGAATATGTACATATTTTATAGTAAAAAAAAAATATATGAAATGCTAGAAGAAGATTTAAGCTAAAATTATCAGAAAAAAGTGGGCTCTCTTTAAACTCCAAAAAAACATAACAAATAATAAAAAGTTATGTGATTCCCAAGAGGAACCGGGCAGTCGGCAGTTGTTTAAAGCAAAAATATAAAAATATAGGTGGTGTTTCTTTAAGAAAGTTTTAAGAGTCTTAAATATGATAATTAGCATGAAAAGTCAAATAATCACATTCAAATTAGATTAATTTATTACTATTTACATTTCCAAACTGGTGGCAAAACAGAACAAAACCTATCTGAACCACTTAGTAGAATTCAGGAAAAAGTGACTACCAACTGCTATATGACTAATTTGTTACAAAACACTTTACATTGGTTATTTTTATAACCACAGGAATAAAATTCTACTTATAAATAATTAGAACTTTCATTAAAACTCTTACTTCCTGCACCAAAAAGCACAAGTGGATAAAGAAAAAAGCATATATACTAGATTTCATCAAGATTAAAAACTTTGGTGCTTTAAGGGCACCTGGGTGGCTCAGTTGGTTAAGCATCTGCCTTTGGCTCAGGTCATGATCTCAGGGTCCTGGGATGGGAGCCCCTGCTCAGCAGGGAGTCTGCTTCTCCCTCTCCTTTTGCCCCTCCGTCCCACTCGTGCTCACTCTTTCTCTCTCTCTCTCTCAAATAAATAAATAAAATCTTTAAAAAAAAAAACCCAAAACTTTGGTGCTTTAAAGAATACCATTAACAAAGTGAAAAGACAACTCACAGAATGGGAGGAAATATCTGCAAATCATGTATCTGATAAGGGACTTGTATAGAGAATATATAAAGAACTCTTACAATTCAACATAATCAACCCAACTAAAAATGGGCAGAGGATTTTTTTCATTCGTTTCTGTTTTTATTTTCCACTTTTTCTGGTTTTATTGAGATATAATTGACACATAACACTGTATTAGTGCAAGGTATACAACATAATAATTTAGTATATGTCTATAACTGTGAACTGACCACCACAAGTTTAGTTAACATCAATAACCTCGTAACAGTTCCAAAACTTTTTTTTCTGATGAAAACATTTAAGATCTCTCTTAGCAACTTTCAAATATATAATAAAGTGTTAACTATAGTCATCATGTTGTATCTTACATCCCCAGGACTTATTTATAACTGGAAGTTTTTTATCTTTTGATTGCCTTCACCCACTTCCCCGACCCACCATCCCTGGCAATCATCAAACTGTTCTCTGTATCTGAGTTCAGTTTTTTTAAGATTCCACATATTAGTGAGATCATATAGTATTTGACTTATTTCACTTTGCATAATGCCTTCAACGTCCATCCATGTTGTCACAAATGGCAGGATTTCCTTTTTATGGCTGAATAGAACACTATTTCACTGTGTAAGGATATATATGTGTGTGTAACATACACACCCCACATCTTTATCTATTCATCCACTGATGGACACTTAGGTTGTTTCCATGTCTTGCTATTGTAAATAATGCTGCAATGGACATAGGGGTGCAGTTATTTCTTCAAGACAGTGATTTGTTTCCTTTGAATATATACCTAGAAGTGAAATTGAGAATGATAATTCTATTTTTAATTTTTTGAAGAACCTCCATACTGTTTTCCGTAATGGTTGTACCAATTTACATTCCCACTACTGGTGCACAAGGGTTCCCTTTTCTCCACGTCCTCGCCAGCACTTCTTATCTCTTGTCTTTTCGATGATGGCCATTCTAATATATGTAAGGTGATACCACACTGTGGTTTTAATTTGCATTTCCCTGATGATTAATGATATTGAGCACCTTTTCATGTACCTGTGGGCTATTTGTATGTCTTCTTCGAAAAAATGTCTATTTAGTTCCTCTGCCCACTTTTTAATCAGATTATTTTTTACTATTGAGTTGTAGAAGTTCTTTATACATTTTGGATATTAATGCTTTATCAGATATATGATTTGCAAGTATTTTCTCCCATCTGTAGGCCACCTTTTTATTTTGTTGATGGTTTCCTTTGTTGTGCAGAAACTTCTTGGTTTGACGTAGTCCCACTTGTTAAATTTTGTTTCTGTTGGCTTTGCTTTCGGTGTCAAATCCTGGGCAAAGTACTTGAACAGAGATATCTTCAAAGAAAATATATAAATGGCCAAAGAGCATATGAAAAGATGCTCACCATCATCATTCATGAGAGAAAAGCAAATCAAAAAACCACAATGAGATACTACTTTATACCTATCCTAGGATGGCTGGGGGAAAAGTCAGGTAACAGGTATTGATAAGGATATGGGAAAAAAATGGAACCTTGTACATTCCTGGTATAAAAGTAAAATGGTGCATGCCTTTTGGAAAACAGTTTTGTAGTTCCTTAAAATGGTAAACAGAATCACCATATGACTCAGCAATTCCACTAGTAGGAATTAGGTCCATACCAAAAGAGAAGGGAAAACAGATACCTACATAAAAACTTGTATGCAAATGTTCACAACTTTATTCACAATTGCAAAAAGGTAGAAACACAACTGTCCATAAACAGATGAATGCATAAATGTGGTAAATGGAATATTATTCAGCAATAAGGATACATACTACACTAGAACATGAATGAAACTTGAAAATGTCATTCCAGTGAAAGAAGCCAGTTACAAAGGGCTATGTATTATATGATTCTCTATATAAAATGTCTAAAATCGGCAAATCCAGAGAGACAGAAGATTAGTGGTTTCCAGGACACTGGGAAAGGGAAAAATGGGAAGTGACTCCTGTTGGTATGGGGCTTCTTTTTGGGATGATGAAATGTGGAATTAAATAGCTGTGATGATTGCACAACTCTGAATATACTAAAAACCACTGTATTGTACACTTTAAAAAGGTAAATTTTATAGTACGTAAATTATATCTCAATAAAGCCATTATAAAAGAAATCGCTTTCTTCCTGATCTTATATTAGATCTTTGTACTGATGAAATGTCCAAAGTTTCCAAAATATTTGGATTGAAACTTACCTCAAATCTTATTTCCCATCTTTCATCCTCGTACTTTTTATTGTAATCTGTTAGTTTCTGAAATAATATAGTATTGTTAATAAATAAACCATCTTCAACTATATAATATTTTTAAGGCACTTTCATATTTCATCCCCACAAAAACTGGGTGCATGTCCTTGTTGGCATTCATTGAGTTATTTTGTGTTAACTATGGGAAAATCTAATGTTCTGAGTGATCATAGTAGTGCAGTAATAAGAATCTTCAAAATTATGTTAAACACACGTTAATAGTAATTACAGTTAACCCTTGAATAGCATGAGGGTTAGGGGTGAAAAGCCACATATAACTTTTGACTTCCTAAAAACTTAATTACTAATAGCCTACTGTTGACTGGAAGGCTTACCAATAACAAATACAGTTGATTAACATATATTTTGTAAGTTATGTGTATTATATATTGTATTCTTAAAATAAAGCTAGAGAAAAGAAAATGTTATTAAGAAAATCATAAGGAAGAGAAAATACATTTACAGCCCTGTAAAAAATCCACATGTAAGTGGACCCAAGCAGTTTAAACCTGTGTTGTTCAAGGACCAACTGCAGTTTATTATGAGAGAGTAGGAGTTCTTACATATATTTTTTTTAAATGTTCACACTAAAGAGTACAACTGGAAGGGAGGGACTTAGTAATCTTTATAAAACCAGTTTAACCGATGGTATACCTTTTATACAAATATATGGGTACATACACACATGCACACCCACACACACATCACACACACCCTTCTGCTCATAAGAAAAAACTGGCAGTGAGAATTACGTGTACAAAGTAATACCACAGTTTCTGTGTGAGAGAAGAAAGTAGTTTTCTATATTGAATGGAACATTCAATGTTTGGCTGTGTACTGTTATGAAAATGAATATTTAAAAATCTAACAAGTGAACTGTAAATCTAGAAATAAAAATATCTTGCTATATAAAATGTTTATGTTATTATTTATGATGAGTTCCCTATTTCCATTAAGTATTTATGGCATCTTGTAATGTGAAAACATATCTATAACAGGCTAATTATGTTTTTTAAAATATTAAAAAACAGAAGCACTGGGAAACTGGAAAGTGCTATTTATTGAAGCTAAGCTTAAAATCCAGCTCTGAGTTTCCTGTATGAGGGCAAAATAGAGGCAATGTTATAATGTCAAATAAAAGGAAAAAAAATTTTATCTGCTGAGAGAATCCTTTTCTGGCAGTGAATTCTATTAGCATTTTAGAATTTACATTTCTATATCCAAACAACACTGGATAACAAATGTTGTGGAATTAAATAGCTGTGATGATTGCACAACTCTGAATATACTAAAAACCACTGTATTGTACACTTTAAAAAGGTAAATTTTATAATATGTAAGTTAAATATCAATAAAGCTTAGTTTAAAGATACAGAAACATTAACTGAATCTTAGTGCAATTTAAGCCTTTTTTAGGACATTTATAAAGCATGATATAGTGTATTGCTTTCTCAATAAATAATTTACAATTCTCTATACTCTAACACATCAGACACAAAGAACTGTACTGAAGACGAAGTGTAAGGCAAAATACGACATTTTATCCAGAATTTGTTTTTCTATAGTTTAGATTTTTATAGAAAAATAGCTCACTTACTTCTTTCAATATCTCTTCAGAATGCTCCAAAGTACAATATTTATGGTATGCCATAAAATAAGAAAGTGACATTCCATCAAAATAGAGATGAATAGATAATTTCTCCCATGGGTTTTCAGGTAATTCCTATGTAAGTTCAATAAACAAAATTATTACTATAAAAATAAAGTCTGAAGATTAAAATTTTTGAGTAGGCAAATAAGAAATTAGATTTCTGATGACCACGGTATTACCAGTTTGATCAGTGGCTCATTTCATAAAATTTTCTTCCTGGTATTTTAACGGTAATTCTACTATCATGGTTTCTGTAAAATATACTTACATGTCCATAAGGTAGAGAGTTTTCTAGTTATTTACTAAAAAATTACATCATCTTTAGAGGATACTAATAATTTATACTAAGTAGAAGGAGAAAGAAAAGGTATGTCCAGAGGTAAAGAAATGAAGTCTTGTTAAAAATCCAGAAATGGGGTGCCTGGCTGGCTCAGTTGGTTAAGTGACTGCCTTCGGCTCAGGTCATGATCCTGGAGTCCCTGGATCGAGTCCCGCATTGGGCTTCCTGCTCGGCAGGGAGTCTGCTTCTCCCTCTGACCCTAACCCCTCTCCTGTGCTCTCTCTCATATAAATAAATAAAATCTTTAAAAAAAAAAATCCAGAAATGGCAGGAATCAGAAGAAATTCATGACTGTTTAGAAGGAGTTATAATAGCTTCAAAATTCTTAAGTTCACTTAACAGTTATTAGGTACCGAACATGTACATAGCTGATAAGCTGATCATTTCTCATTGTTTACACTTGGTACCACCTTAGGCCTACTGTCTCTACTGAGTTACCGTAATTGCCTTCCAGCAGATCTCCCTGTTCCCTATCTTTTCTACTCTCCAGCTTTTCTCAGTGTAGCAGAGTGGAAATACTAGAATGTAAAGGGTAGGTCATGTCACTCCTTTGCTCAAGTCCTCAAGTGGCTGCCTGTGTCAGTTTGAGAGCTGAAACTTTCACAAATCTCCCCCCATCTCCAAGTCTTCTCTGTCTTGCTCCTTTTGCTCCAGCCCCAATGGCTTCTCTGCCAGTCCTTGAACACTCCAGACACGCTCCTGCCTTGGAGCTCTCTGCACTGTTCTCCGGAGAGCTGCATGGTTTGTCCTCTCGCCATTTTAAAGTCTTTACTCCTATCTCATTTTTTGCAGTGAGGTCTTCCCTAACCACTGTATTTAAAATGTTACCTTCTCCCCTGTCCCAACCTCCCCATCAGCCTCTCCTTCTTTATTTTCTTCCTAGCACTTACCACGATCTAATATACCTTATATTTTATGTTTTTTATTTTGTTTCCCACTACTAAAATGGAAGCTCCATGAAGGCAGAAATTTGGCTCTTCAGTTCATTGTTGTACCTCCAAGGCTAAGAACAGAGCTCAGCTCATAAGAGGTACTCAGTATTTCTTAGTAGTATATAAAAACACAGGAGCACATCTGGGTAAGGTCTGGTTATGGCAGTAAGGGCTGCAGGACATGCACATTCATGGTTTCTGACAATTCAGGCAGCCTTGGATATGCTATGAATTGCTCTCCTCTGTTAAGCTAAGCAGCAAAGAAAGCGACCTTGATAAACTAAAAAATTTCAATCTCTACCTCACTGCCATGACCTTCCATAGAGGCTATGAGTAACCAGAGAGGCTCTTGGTACTAACATCAGCAACAATAAAACTTCTCTACTGTTTTATGTAAGTGGGTCTATGGCTCTTGTTAAGTCTTTAACATCCTCTAATTACACCTTTCATACAGAAATACTTTCCTTACAGTTTTTGTACCTTTCTACTGGAATCCTCAAACATAGCTGCAGATTAATCTTATTACCTCACTGCTCAGAAACCTCCAATGGGGTGTCACTGATTGACTTTTACTTCTCTTAAATCCTATTCACCACTACTTTTCCTCATAAAACCTCTATTATTCTAGCCAAACAGTTATACTATTTCCTAAATGTGCCATGCCCAGTTCTGTCTCTCTATGCTTACTTGTGTATTCCATTTCCCCGGTCAGGAGAACTTTTCCATCTTTTCTTTAAGGGCTACCTCACTTATCATCTCTAAATTCCTATTACACTTACTCTTTTTACCACTTGGCTCTTGGCATGTCACTTTGTAGTGTGGAATTTTTAGGTTTACGTCCTGTATCTAGTTGTTTCACTAACTAGATAAGTTCTTTGAGGACAGGGATTACCTGCACCTAGCACAGTGCTACATACATGGTAACATCCTGAAAACTCCTATATGAAATTATAAACAACTCCAGTTCTTTGATGCTGCTCCCTGTTGCTGATAAAGAATCTTTCAGATTACTGACTTTAGTACTTAACGAAAGTTCTTAGGAACCTTCTCAAATTAGGTTCATTTAAAACAAGCCTAAAAACCAAAATGGTAACTCTTCCATGTTAATGAATAAGTTATATTCATACAGGAACATGGCTTGTCATAAAAATATCCCTCAAATTATGTTACCTATGATACTTTATAGCAAATAATTTAAATCAACAATATATGCTTTAAATATACATTACCATAATGTGAATTTCCACCTCTCTCTTTGAAAGCAGTTCCTGAAGGAGTTCTATTGCATCTGGTTGCCAGACATTCCCAACCTATTTGGGATTAATAAACTCAGATTCTTTCAGATTTTCAAAAAATATGACAGAGCAGAAGGCAGATGAGAGATACAAAAGTAGCCATAAACAGGTTAACAGCAGGTAAGAGTATAACATATACAAGCAGTTTTAAGAGAATATCATGGATATATGATAAAAATGATCTGAAGAAATAATTTGCCTGAGCTTCCCCTATAGTTCTCTCTTGAAACATTTTATGCTTTAAAAATATAAACCTACATTAAAAACAAAGCATCACAAAACAATTTTTTTTTAAAACCAATATGCCAATTGGTGCTTGTCTAATGCCCACAATATGTATTTACTAAGGAGCAGTGATTGTTGTGTTTTTATGTTAAGAGGTTTACATGGCAAAATTGGGACCGCCTGCCAAAAGCCACTGAGCAGCCTCAAGCTGCCAATGCCATGTGAAAGCTATTTGGAGGTGGATCCTCTATCCCAGTGAACCCTTAGATGCCTGAATCTCTTGTGGACATATTCATTGCAGCATCACTAGGGATCCTGCGCCACAGAAATTGTATGAGGGAAAGTTTATTGTTAAATTGGACCACTAAGTTTTAGCTTAATTTATTATGCAGCAAGAGATAATTAATATGCCATTCCTTTATCTGATTTCCAGCTTTGAATCTGTTATGATTTTATTTGATGAAGAAATCACTAAATTTTAACAATCTTACACTTTCCCATCTATGAAGATATTAGGTCTCCTTACTTATTCAGATGATTTTTTATATCCTTCAGTATGATTTTGTAGTGTTCATCATAAAGGCCCTTTAGCTGTCTTATTAAACTTATTTCTAAGTATTTTATTATTTTTGCTGCAACGGAAAGGGATATCATCTTATATTCTAATTTCTAGAAAATTATTGTTAATAAAAAAGACAATATTTAAAATTAGTCATCCCACAAATTACAATTTACTCACAGGTTTGGTATTATAGAGCTGACATGGAATACAAAACTGGGGCGTATCAGGATATAGTAAAATAGGGTAAAGATGACACTGTGGAATTTTCTCGGTAAATCCATGATCTAAATACTGTACCTGAAATAGGACAAATAAAATTTATAATTTAAATTTACTATTAAACAGTAGGGGCCAGAAGGCACTCTTTGGTATTTAAAAGAAACAGACATCCTAGAAAAATATCTAAATCTGGATTTGAAAAATCTCCAGAAAAAACATAGAATTCCCTCATCCCATAGTGTATTAAACTTCATTGTCAAAAGTTTTACGCATAAACCAAAGCTTTTTTTTATAAACGGAGTCTTATTAGATTTATAAATTCCTTAAAAATTTTTTTGAAGACAATTTAATTTTGTTTCGTTTTTCTAAGTATTTTAGAAGCACTGATTTACATTTAATAAAGGAATATATTGGTTTGTTTTCTTGTTGAATTTTAAGAGTTTTTTGTACATTTTAGATAACAGACCTTTACCAGATGTATCTTTTGCAAATACTTTCTCCCAGTGTGTGGCTTGTCTTCTTATTCTTTTTACACTGGCTTTCACAGAGGGGAAGTTTTTTTTTTTAAAGATTTTATTTATTTATTTGAGAGAGAGAGAATGAGACACAGAGAGCACGAGAGGGAGGAGGGTCAGAGGAGAAGCAGACTCCCTGCCGAGCAGGGAGCCCGATGCGGGACTCGATCCCGGGACTCCAGGATCATGACCTGAGCCGAAGGCAGTCGCCTAACCAACTGAGCCACCCAGGTGCCCAGGGGAAGTTTTTAATTTAAATGAAGTCCAGCTTCATTTCTTTCATGGGTCTTTGGTGCTATTATCTAAAAAGTCATTATCATACTCAAGGTCACTGAGGTTTTCTCTGCTATCTTCTAGGATTTTATAGTTTTGTGTCTTACGTTTAGGTCTGTGATCCATTTTGAGTTAATTTTTGTGAAGGGTGTCAAAGTCTAGATCCATTTTTTTTTTAAGATTTTATTTATTTATTTAATGGAGAGAGAGGCAGGAGAGAGGGAACATAAGGAGGGGGAGTGGGAGAGGGAGAAGAGGGCTTTCCGCTAAGCAGGGAGCCCAATGCTTGATCCCATGACCCCAGGATCGTGACCCGAGCCGAAGGCAGACGCTTAATGATTGAGCCACCCAGGTGCCGCTAGATCCATTTTTTTGCATGTGGATGTCCACTTGTTCAGCAGCATTTGTTGAAAAGACCATCTTTGCTTAGTTGTATTGCCTTTGCTCCTTTGTCAAAGATCAGTTGACTTCATTTACATGGGTCTATTTCTAGGCTCTCTATTCTATTCCATTGAACCATTTGTTCATTGTTTTGCTAATACCACAATGTCTCAATTACTATAACTTTATAGTTAAGTCTTGAAGCCATGTAGCATCAGTCCTCTGGCTTTGTTCTTTTCCTTTAATATTCTGTTGGCTCCTCTGGGTCTTTTGCCTCTCCATATAAACTTTAAAATCAATTTGTTGATATCTACAAAATAACCTGCTGGGATTTTGATTGGGATTGCTTGAATCTATCGATCAAGTTGGGAAGAACTGACATTTTGACAATATTGAGTCTTCCTATTCATGAACGTGGAATATCGCTCTGCTCATTTTGATTTTATTCATCAGAGTTTTGTAGTTTCCTCATATAGATCTTCTACATATTCTGTTACAGTTATACTTAAATATTTTGTTTTTTGGGTTGCTAATGTAAATGGTATTATATTCTTAATTTCAAATTCTATTTGTTCATTGCTGATCTACAGGAAAGTAATAGGCTTTTGTATGTTAACCTTGTATCCTGCAACCTTGCTATAATTGTAGGAATTATAGTTCCTGGAATTATAGTTCCAGGAATTTTATTGTTTCTTTTGCATTTTTTATATAAACATGTCATCTGTGAACAAAGTTTTATTTCTTCCTTCCCAATCTGTTTGGGAAGGATCTGTTAATCTTTTATTTTCTTTTATCTTATTGCATTAGCTAGTACTTCTAGTATGATGTTGAAAAGGAGTTGTAAGAAGGAACATCCTTGTCTTGTTCCTGATCTTAGTGGGAAAGTCTTGAGGTTCTCACCATTAAGTATGATGTTGGCTGTAGGTTTTTTGCAGTTAGTCTTCATCAAGGAGGAATTTCCCCTCTATTCCCATTACAGTTTTTTAGCATGAATGGGTGTTGGATCCTCTCAAATGCTTCTTCTGCATCTACTGATATCATCATATGATTTTTATTCTTTAGCCTGTTAATGTGATAGATTACGTTAACTGATATTCAAATGTTGAATCAGCCTTGAATACCTGGGATAACTTCCATCTGGTCATGATTTTATATATATATATATATATGTAATTATTTTTATACATTGTGGATTTGATTTACTAATATTTTGTTGAGGATTTTTCCATGTATATTCCTGAGACAATGGTCTGTAGCTTTCTTT
Organism: Neomonachus schauinslandi; assembly: GCF_002201575.2. Lineage (NCBI taxonomy): Eukaryota > Metazoa > Chordata > Mammalia > Carnivora > Phocidae > Neomonachus > Neomonachus schauinslandi. Next base: position 80,365,858 of record NC_058405.1, read on the forward strand.
TCTTATAATGTCATTGTCTGGTTTTGGTATTACAGTAATGCTGTCCTCATAGAATGAATTAGGAAGTCTTCCCTATGCTTCTATCCCCTGAAAGAGATTGTAGAGAAGAGGTAAAGTACCTTCCTTAAATATTTGGTAGAATTCACCAAATGAACCCATGTGGGCCAGGTGTTTTTGTTTTAGAAGGTTATTAATTACAGGCTTAATTTCTTTATTAGGTATAGGCCTATTCAGATTTTCTATTTCTTCTTGTGTGAGTTTTGGCAGATTGTGTCATTTAAGGAATTTGTTCATTTCATCTAGGTTATCAAATCTGTGGGCACTGAGCTATTCATAGTATTCCTTATCTTTTGATGTGCTTAGAATCTGTTGATATCTTTCATTTCTGATATCAGTAATTTGTGTCCTCTTTTTTCTTAGCCTGGCTGGAGGCTTATTGATCGTATTGACCTTTTCAATGAAACAAATTTTTAATTTTTTTTTAAGATTCTATTTATTTATTTGAGAGAGAGAGATAGTGAGAGAGAGAAAGCACAAGCAGTGGGAGCAGCAGGCAGAGGGAGAGGGAGAAGCAGGCTCCCCACTGAGCAAGGAGCCCGATGCGGGGCTCGATCCCAGGACCCTGAGATCATGACCTGAGCCGAAGGCAGACGCTTAGCTTAACTGAGTGAGCCACCCAGGTGCCCCTCAATGAAACAACTTTTAATCTCACGGATTTTCTTTTGATTTCCTGTTTTCAACTTCACTGATTTCTGCTCAAATTTTTTTTCAGCTTACTATAGATTTAATTTTGTCTTTTTGTAGTTTTCTAAGGTGGAAACTTGGAAAATTGATTTTAATCTTTGTTCTTTTCTAATCTATGCATTCAATGCTATGAATTTGCCTCTAAGCACTGCTTTCAGTGCATCTCTTAAGTTTGACATTTTATTTTTTGGGGGGGGGGGGGGGACAGAGAATCTTAAGCAGGCACCACACTCTTTGCAGAGTCTGATGCAGGGCTCAATCTCATGACCCAGAGGTCATGACCTGAGCTGAAATCAAGAGTCGGATGCTTAACTGACTGAGCCGACCAGGTGCCCCTCATAAGTTTTGATAAGTGTGTTTTCATTTTCACTTAGTTCAAACTATCTTTAAATTTCTCTTGAGATGTCCTCCTTGACCCATGTGTTATTTAGAAGTTTGTTGTTACATCTCTATGTATTTGGGGATTTTCCAGTTATCTTTGTTACTGATTTCTAGTTTAATTCCATTCTGGTCTGAGAGCAGACACTGTTTGATTTCTATCCTTTTAAACTTAAGGCCTGTTTTAATGGCTCAGAATGTGGTGTATCTTGGTAAATGTTCCATGTGAGCCCCACATCAGGCTCCATGCTAAGTGTGCAGCATGTGTTTGAGAAGAATGTGTATTCTGCTGTTGTCTGATGAATTAGTCCAGGGATGCCAATTATATCCAGTCAATTGATGGTGTTTTTGAGTTCAACTATGTCCTTACTGATTTTCTGCTTGTTGGACCTGTCCATTTCTGACAGAGGAGTGTTGAAGTCCACAACTATGATAGTGGGTATATCTATTTCTCCTGTAATTCTATCAGTTTTTGCCTGACATAGGTTGACTCTCTGTTGTTAGGCACATACACATTAAGGATTATAATGTCTTCTTGGAGAACTGACCCCTTTGTCATTATGTAATGCCCTTCTTTATCCCTGCTAACTTTCCTGCTTTGAAATCTACTCTGAAATTATTATAGCTACTCCTGCATTCTTTTGATTAGTGTTGGCATAGATTATTTTTCTCTATCCACTTATTTTTAATCTATATGTGTCTCATATGTAAAGTGAGTTTCTTGTGGACAACATATAGTAAATTGGTGCATTTAAACCACTGATCTTCAAAGCAATTATTGATATGGCTGGATTCATATCCAACATACTTGTTACTATTTCCTATTTGTTGCTTTTGTTCTTATTTTTGTTTTCCACTCTCTTTCTGTCTCTTGTGGTTTAAACTGAGCATTTTCTGTTTCTTTAAAAGTATATTATACTTTTTAAAAAGCATTACATCAAAAACTAATATGTTTGCTAATTGAATTTACATTTAAAAAGAAAGTTGCATTCTCCACAGGAAAAAAAATAAAAAGCATTTTTTAGTGGTTTCCATTCAGTATGCTATAATACTGAATTATTATTATTATTATTAAACATTTATACTGAATCCAAGTCTATTTTCAAATAACATTATACCACTTTACAGGTATTATGAGTACCATATAATAAGAAAACAATCCTGATTACTCTCTTCCATTCATTGTACCATAGTCATTGATTTCACTTATATTTAAGCATACATATACATACACATATATGTATATGGTATATACATATGCAGTTGAATACACTGTTGCTATTACTTTGAACTATTATGCTACATCAACTAAGAATAAGAAAACTGCAACTTTTATTATTTATTTTTTAGAGAGAGCACACAAGCATGGAAGGGCAGAGGGAGAAGGAAAGAGAGAATCTTAAGCATGCTGCACACTTAGCGTGGAGCCTGATGTGGGGCTCAATATCATGACTCTGAGATTATGACCTGAACCAAAATCAAGAATCAGATACTTAACTGAGCCACCCAGGAGCCCCACTACAAGTTTTATTTCATCTTCACTATTCCTTTCTCTTTATATAGATCTGAGGTTCTGATATTATTTTCCTTCTCTTTAAAGAATTTCTTTTAATATTTCTTGCAAAGCAGATCTACTAGCAACAAGTTCAATTTTTGTTTCACGTTCAGTTTGAAGGATAATTTCACAGGGTATAGAATTCTAGGTTGGTGGGGTGTTTTTCTCAAGTTTTTAAATATTTCAATCCACTTTCTTTTTTGTACGGTTTCTGAGGAGAAGTTGGATGTAATTCTTATTTTTGTTCCTCTATAGGCGAGGTGTTTTTCCCCTCTGGCTTATTTCAGGACTTTTTTCCTTTAACTTTGATTTTCTGTAGTTTGAAATGATATGCCCAGGTGTGGGTTTTTTTAAATTTGTTTTTGTTTTTGCATTTGTCCTAGTTGGTATTCTCTTAGTTCCTGGATCTGTGGTTGAGTGACATTAATTTGGGGGAAATTCTCAGTCATAATTGTTTCAAATACTTCTTTATTCTCCCACTGGTATTCCCATTATACACAGCCCATATCCTTTTGTAGTTGTCCCACAGTCCTTGGGTATTTGGTTCTGTTTCTTCAGTCTTTGTTCTTACTTTTCAATTTTAGAGGCCTCTATTGATAGTCTACTAATAAGCCCATCAAATGCATTCTTCATTTTTGTTTACCTATTTTTGATCTCTACTTTTCTGTCTTTTCTTACTATTTTTATCTCTCTGCTTACACTGTCCGTTGTTCTTGCACACGGCCTACTATATTCATGAGAGGCCTTAGCATATTAATAATAGTTGTCTTAAATTCTCATTCTGATAATTCCATCATCCCTGTCAGTTCTTGTTCTGATGTGTCTGTCTCTTCCAGTCGTGTTTTTTGTCTTTTAGTATGCCTTGTGATTTTTTTCCTTTTTTAAATATTAAAATTGGGGCACCTGGGTGGCTCAGTTGTTAAGCGGCTGTCTTTGGCTCAGGTCATGATCCCAGAGTCCTGGGATCGAGTCCCACATCAGGCTCCCTGCTCAGCAGGAAGCCTGCTTCTCCCTCTCCCACTCCCCCTGCTTGTGTACTGTTCTTGCTGTCTCTGTCTCTGTCAAAGAAATAAAATCTTAAAAAAAATAAAAATAAAAATTTATTTGGGTTTAATTAACATATAACATTATATTAGTTTCAGGTATACAACATAATGACTTGATATTTATATATACTGTAAAATGATCACCACAATAAATCTAGTTACTATCCATTGCCTTACATAAATATTTTTGTGTGTGAGGAAATCTTTAAGATTTACTCTTAGCAACTTCCAAATATACAATATATCATTAACTACAGGCACCATGCTGTACATTACAGCCCCATGATTTATTTTATAGCTGGAAGTTTGTACTTGTTGATTCCTTCACCCATTTTGCATGCCCACAACCCTCCTCCTCTGGCAACCACCAATCTGTTCTCTGTATCCATGAGCTTAGTATTTTTTTATATTGATGGTATTTTGTTTTTTATATTCCACAAATAAATGAGATCATATGGTATTTGTCTTTCCGACTTATTTCACTTAGCATAATGACCTCAAGGTCCATTCATGTTGTAGCAAATGGCAAGATTTCCTTCTTTCTTTTATGACCGAATAATCTCTCACTGTTTGTATGTATATATCTGTATATGTATATATACCCCATTTTCCTTATCCATTCATCCATCAATAGACAGGTTCTTTCAATATCTTGGCTATTGTAAATAACGCTGCAATGAACATGGGGGTGCATATTATCTTTTTCAGTTAGTGTTTTCATTTCCTTCAGATAAATACCCAGAAGTGGAATTTTTGGATAGTTCTATTTTAATTTTTTGAGGAACCTCCATAGTGTTTTCCATAGTGGCTGTACCAATTTACATTCCCAAGAACAGTGTACAAGCGGTCCCTTTTCTCCACATCCTCACCAACACTTATTTCTTGTCTTTTTGATAAGTCATTCTAATGGGTGTGAGGTGATACTGTGATTTTGGTTTGCATTTCCCTCAAGATTAGTGATTTTGAGCACATTGTTATGCATGTGCTGGTCACCTGTATGTCTTCTTTGGAAAAATGTCTGTTCAGATCCTCTGTTCATCTTTTAATCAGACTGTTTTTTGCTATTGTGTTGTATGAGTTCTTTATATATTTTGAATATTAGTACCTTATCAGATATATGACTTGTAAATATTTTCTCCCATTTAGTAAGTTGCCTTTTCATTTTATTGATGGTTTCCTTTGCTGTGAAGAATCTTTTTAGTTTGATGTAGTACAAGTTGTTTATTTTTGCTTTGGCTACCTTTCCTTTTGGTGTATACAAAAAATCACCAAGACCCATGTCAAGGAGTTACTGCTTGTGTTTTCTTCCAGGAGTTTTATGGTTTCAGGTCTTACATTCAAATCTTTGATCCATTTTGAATTAATTTTTATATATGGTGTAAGATATAATCCAGTTTCATTCTTTTGCATGTGGCTGCCCAGTTTTCCCAACACTATTTATTGAAGAGACTGTCCTTTTGCCAGCATATATTCTTAGCTCCTCTGTCATAAATTAATTGACCATACATGCATGGGTTTATTTCTGGGCTTTCTATTCTGTTCCACTGATCTACATGTCTATTTTTATGCCAATACCATACTGTTTTGACTATTTTTTTTTTAAGATTTTGTTTATTTATTTACAGAGAGAGACACAGCGATAGAGGGAACACAAGCAGGGGGAGTGGAAGAGGGAGAAGCAGGCTTCCCGCTGAGCAGGGAGCCCGATGTGGGGCTCGATCCCAGGATCCTGGGATCAGGACCTGAGCCGAAGGCAGATGCTTAACGACTGAGCCACCCAGGCGCCCCTGACTAATTTTCTTCTTGATAGCTGGACATGATATGCTTTGTAAAAGAGACTGCTATAAATAGGCCTTTAGTAATGTGGTAGTAAAGTGTGAAGGGAGGGGAAGTGTTCTGAAGCCCTAGGATTAGGTCTTAGTCTTTTAGTGACCTTATGACTCTAGATTGTAAATTTCACAAGTGTTTCTCAGTTTTGTTCTTCTCCTCCTTTCGGTATGGGAGAGGATGGATAGACTGGGCTGCAGTTGGGTATTTCCTTTTTTCCATGTGGAAGACTAGAGTTAACTGGAATTGGGTACTTTCCTTTCTCCTAGGTCAGTTAAGCTGGTGATATCCTAGCTGATTAGGCCCTGGTTAACTAGTTTTCCTGAGGGCAGGCCTTCTTATAAAAAAACCAGAATGTTGGGGCGCCTGGGTGGCTCAGTTGGTTAAGCGACTGCCTTCGGCTCAGGTCATGATCCTGGAGTCCCAGGATCGAGTCCCGCATCGGGCTCCCTGCTCGGCAGGGAGTCTGCTTCTCCCTCTGACCCTCCTCCCTCTCATGCTCTCTGTCTCTCATTCTCTCTCTCTCAAATAAATAAATAAATAAAATCTTTAAAAAAACAAAAAAAACAAAAAAAACCCCAGAATGCTCTGGCATATTTCAAAAGCTCCTGATGACAGAAGTATGAGGGGATTTTCTTTCTCTATATTTATTGTGAGAATCAGGTTGAACACCTGAAGGTAAATGCCACAGAATTCTGGGGGGGCCTTCCTATGACTGGGCCTCTCTGAAATTTTTAACTTTCAGAGCTGTCCACACTGAGTTTCCAGCAATACCTCAATTCCAGTTCCAGTTTTGAGTTTCTGTTCCTATAAGCTGTGACTCCCTATATTTGCCTGATTCTAATCTCTGGAGCAGTGGTTTACTTTGTATACTCCCTCTGTTATGGATTCGAGAAGAGTTATTGATTTTTCACTTTGTTAGCTTTTTACTTGTTAGAATAATGTGGCAACTTCCAAGCTCCTTACAATTGCAACCAGAACCCAGGAGTCCTCAACAGCCTGTCTTTGAAATGCTTTACGTATTTATGATAATTCAACTTCTAAATTTAGTAATAAGGAATGTCAATAAGTATTTCTTTTGCCCCAATGTAATGAAATTAACATATCACTGTTTAATTGGGTTGGTTTGGCAATCAACATTTTAAAAAATGAAACAGAACTGAATGAAGGGTATCTGAGTACATCACAGGTAGTTAGGGTGAGTACAGTTTAAGATAATATTTCTTTTTTTTTAAGATTTTATTTTTAAGTAATCTCTACACCCACCATGGGGCTCAAACTCACAACCCTGAGATCAAGATCTGCATGCTTCACCAGCTGAGCCACCCAGGTGCCCCTAATGTAGTATTTCTTTTTTTTTTTAAAGATTTTATTTATTTAATAAAATAAAAATAAAATAAAGATTTTATTTATTTGACAGAGAGAGAAACAGCAAGAGAGGGAATACAAGCAGGGGGAGTGGGAGAGGGAGAAGCAGACCTCCCGCAGAGCGGGGAGCCCGTTGCGGGGCTCGATCCCAGGACCCTGAGATCATGACCTGAGCCGAAGGCAGACGCTTAACGACTGAGCCACCCAAGCGCCCCTGTGATATTTCTTAATGCAGATCATAGGATAAATTTTGAAAGATATCAGGTTAAGGAATGAAAAATTTAGGGGCGCCTGGGTGGCACAATCAGTCAAGTGGCTGCCTTCAGCTCAGGTCATGATCCCAGGGTCCTGGGATCGAGCCCTGTGTTGGGCTCCCTGCTCAGCAGGAGCCTGCTTCTCCTTCTCCCTCTGCCTGCCGCTCTACCTACTTGTGCTCTCTGTCTCTGTCAAATAAAATAAAATCTTAAAAAAAGGAAAAAAGAAAAATTGATTGTGTATACTTGAAATGTAAAATAACCTTAGGAAAAAAAAAGTAATGATTAAAATATCAAAGTACTTTTAAATAAAATTTTAAAACAGAGATCTTTGTGTGAGAAAAAATAAAGTTCACCACCATCTTATTTACTTGGATCCTATATATATAAAGTTCATGAATTATGATGACTTAATAGAAATTGGATTTTAGTTTACTTTTATATTAAAAAGAAAAGGGGTTACCTGAACAATTCAAATGTATGTGAAACCTGACTCATTTGCATATAAATATATGAATCTTTAAGTATCCTTATGCTTAATACTGAAAATCTGAAACCATTTTACTTCTATTAAAATCAGTTAAAGCCAATCTAGCCGGAGAAGCACATGACTTAGATTGGAAATTTAGGAATCTGATGAATGGATATGAATTCCAGCATCACTACCCACCGATATTGACCTTGGTGACCTTGGGCGTGTCACTGGATTTAAATGTTAATTTTCTTATTAGTAAAATGGGAATAACCTACTTCTATGATAGTTGGAAACAAATTATAAAAATATGAATGCACACATGTCAAAGAAGCTTAAAAACCTAAAGTGCTATGTAATTGTTAGGTATCATCATCAAGTAGGTAATAAAATTCTTGTTCAAGTAGAAACAAAAGACTTTTCTTAATTTTTCCTCCCCTCCTAAAACTAAAAGTCTCAAGTGCTAAATGTCTTATGAAGTACTTTATCAATTTCATTGCTTTACTTAAGTCACTGTAAATGGAGGTATTTTCATCTATATTTTTATATACAGAGTTTTTTCAAAATATACAATTCTATCTGAAGATTTTGTAGGAAACTCAAGTGAGTACTATCTCAGTATTCTGGAAAGGTAAATTAACTTATTGTTAAAGGGTAAACTAGCTGGGCTGTAAACAAATTTGCTATGGAAATATATAACATATTGAAAAACAAGTTGTTTTACTTAATACTATATGTACAAATAGGGCTGCCAATTACAAATAAGTGGTACCATTAAAGTACCAGAGGCCAGATCCCTACCTGGAAATGTTTTTTGGTTATTCAAGTTAATAAATATACTTGAAGATAAAAATTCTTATTTTTTAAAACACTGCATTTTTAAAAATATTTTATTTATTTGAGAGAGAGGGAGAGAGTGAGCATGAAGAGGGGGTGAGGACAGAGGGAGAAGGAGAAGCAGACTCCCTGAACAGGGGGCCTGATGCAGGACCCTGGGATCACAACCTGAGCCGAAGGCAGAAGCTTAACAGACTGAGTCACCCAGGCATCCCCAAAATTCTTATTTATTCATTTATTTATTTTTAAGTAATCTCTATACCCAATGTGGGGCTCAAATCTATGACCATGAGATTAAGAGTTGCACACTCTACTAACTGAGACAGCCAGGTGCCCCCAAAATAAGAATTCTTGTTACAAATAAATGTGTAATGTATCTGACTGGTCTTCCTACAAAACTGATCTCATTAATACATGTTTTAATCAAACTTTCATATATTTATACTCTAAAGATCACTTAACATTATAGCATTTAGCCTTAAATTAGTCATAAAAGAGTATGAGACTCACCTTGATAGTGCCGCCAACAACTTCCATTACCTTGCCTCGATACCACATAGTATCTGATCCTCTTACTGCACAGGCTTCTCCCTTTTTCCAGAAATAAGGCTCCAAAAGACCAAGGCATTTTAAATTACTTTGAATTTCATTCATCATTTTTATTAGCTCGAATTCTGAAGAAATTATTTAAAAAAGAGAGAATTTAGGAAGAATTTACTACCATTTTCAATACGAAATCATCAATAACCTTTAATAATTTCACCACCTAGACAACAGCATAAGGAATTAATAGAGCTTTAATAAAGATCTAATTCAGTCAGGGCGACTGGGTGGTTCAGTTGGTTAAGCATCTGACTCTTGGTGTAGGCTCAGGTCATGATCTCATGGGTCGTGAGATTGAGCCCTGCCTCGGGTTTCACGATAGTACATAGTCTCCCTGAGATTCTCTCTCCCTCTGTGCCTCCCCCCATGTGCGCACGTGCACTTTCTCCCTCTCTGAAATAAATAAATTTTTTAAAAAATCTAATTCAGGGGTGCCTGGGTAGCTCAGTCATTAAGCGTCTGCCTTTGGCTCGGGTCATGGTCCCAGGGTCCTGGGATCGATCCCCACATCAGCCTCCCTGCTTGGCGGGAAGCCTGCTTCTCCCTCTCCCACTCCCCCTGCTTTTGTTCCTTCTCTCGCTGTATCTCTCTCTGTCAAATAAATAAATAAAATCTTAAAAAAAAATCTAATTCAGTCAGTAGCTTCTATATGTTTCAAAACATACTACTACTAACATGTAAATAACTATTCTGATCTCTGATTATAAATGCAAGCATTATTTTGGGAGTAAAGCATCGTTAAAAGCTCTAAGCACATACCAGATGGCCTAATATAAAAGAACTACCACTTTAAGATTATGCCATTTTGCCAGCATACCTAAGTAAAATAGAACACAAGTCAGGTGTTACTTGATGCTTAGATAGATACAGCATAATGCTGGGATATAAAATTAAAATTCTAATGTTGCTACTTACTGCTAATTGGATCATCATTCCCATAGTAAATACAAACCCCATAATAGATACCACTGAAGACAAGGGGTGGGGTCAATTACCATAACAGCTCTACCACTTTAGTTGTGTGATTTTGGGTTGTTCCTTTACTTCCATAAGCTTCAGTTTATTCTATAAACCTGGTATAATAGAACTTATCTCCATTATCAATATTGTGGGGGATTAAATGTAAAACATCCAGAACACTGCCTGACAACATAAGAGTCAACCAGTTTTAGCTATGACTATATAAAGGTCAAGAAAATTTCTGGATTAAGTACTACTCCAAGAGGTCTCAACCACTGTTCACTTCTAGAATAGCCAATTGCACAGATTTATTTTTGAATTAAGAAACAGTATTTAGGAGGTCAACAAATGAGACAAAAATTTCAACAAATTCACAGCCATCTATCCATAGGTGGACTTACTATGGAGTTAATGGAGCTTTAAGACCCACGAGTGCTAGAGTTACTGTCAGTTATAAAGTATTCTAGACACACCCAGGTTGTAGTAAGGAGATACTTGTACATAAATCCCAGGAAGGAGTTGAATATTCTCAAAGGGCCCCACACTCCAGTCAGTCACTGTGATTTCTTTCCTCATTCTAAAGGAATATAAACTTTTGTATCTTTTTTCTTAGAGAGCCTCCAAACTTGTATTAAGTGCCTGGTCTTACAACCCTGGAACCACCTCCATCCTTACCTTAGGCCCAGTGTCTATTCCCATAAATGATTTTTCATTTCAATAAATGATTTTTGTGTGAAAAGCACTTTGCTTGAGTTATTTCATTTAACCTCGCAACAAACCTGTGAAAATGAGGTTAAATCTTGCCCAAGGTATTTCAACCTATACCTTACTAGAGCACTGGAGCTGCTAGCTACTCCTTTTACTGATTAATTCTACATAACATAAAACATATTACCTGACAATTTAGGTACTACAAATATAGTTCCATCGTTGCCAATGCAGCTGACAATTGCCTCAAATACTTTCATGTTAGGAATAGCTGGTGGTTTATAGCATCCAGTGGTTCTTGGTTCTGGAATTTTCTGCTGAAATTCAGACACCCTGTATTCACTAATAACATCAGCAGCTTTTTTGTCAGGGTCAAAGTTAATCTTAATACACTTAGTAATCATTGAATCTTCTGGTTCCAAGGGGATTTCCAGAGACTTCTCAGATGATGAATGACTGTTATTTAATTTTTTAATTCTGTAACATCCAAAAAATATTATATCTAAATATGAGCAAATAAAAACATTCTGTAGAAAACAATATAAAAACAGCCCTTCAAATATATTGGAAATTTAAGGAATATATTTGCTCTAGTCTAGGATATATTAGTCTAGTTTGTTACATAAAAATGACCATAATTTAGGTTATAATAAAAATTATTTTAAAACGTATGTGAGCTTGACGAGAAAAAGAGTAATAAATTTCACTTAAATGTTATAGTAATTTATTACTATATTTATTACTATATTTATATTTATTACTATATTTTATTACTATCTCATATTTACATGTTACTCTGTCTTAAAATCTCATAATAAGTGTATCACCAGTATTGTATAATTAACTAGATGTTAAAGGGAAATACAGCATCTTCAGGTTGATTTTAATGTAGTCCATAGATAGAACATGCACATGTTCTGTCAAATTAATACAAGTCCCTTAAAAAATACAGTACTATTGAGAAAGTGGTAATATGTTATATTCATTTTTTTTTAACTTCCTGTCATTCCCTTCCAGTTAAAAAAAAGTTATGCCTATGATAAAAAAAATCCTAGGAGATATTAATATTGTTTATTTTAGTAGAATTATAGCAGACTTTTGTTTCTTCTACTTTCTTGTATTTTCTTTCAAAAGGAGATAAGCATTTATGAAATAGCTACATAATTCTTCAACTAAGATCGTTCCCACTTGGTGCCCAGCCTTGAGATAGCTAGTAGTTTTAGTGCTGTAAAAGCAGTAAAGAACATCACAGTGGCAGATGTTAACAGTATTACCTTGCCTAGCATTTTTCATTTTAACATTTATCAAGGAATTGCTTTAGCCTAAAGCCAGTGAACCTGAAAAGAGACACATGCAGGACATCTATACACAGAGCATAGCCAAATGCCAATAGCTAGGCAGTTAAGCCAGCATCTACCATGCTTAGCCAACTACTTCATGTCCCATTTTACTTCTGATTTCTCATTCTCCTTCCATTCCATCAGGATTGCAGTCCTAGTCCATACAAGGTAATATATAATAATGCAAGATAAAAAAAGAAATCTGGCCATGTATGGTACAAAGTGGCTACTTGGAACATGTGTTTGCAATTCCAATATACCTTACATCCAGAAGGAAAGAAATAAGAAGAGGAAGCTAGGGCTATAGCAATATCCTAATCCTTTGCCCCTTGGACAAATGGTACCTTAAACCACAAACTTAGTACCTGAAAGGTCTTTAAATGTAAATATTATTCATTACTTTTCTGCTATCCATTTCTGTTTCACATAAACACATTTTAGTATATACCTACCACAGTTTCCAACATAAAGCTTAAAGATTTATGTCTAAGCAAATGGTGTCAGAGGGCTCAGATCTGGTAACCACTATGCAATTATCTTTTCCTTTGGTTTAGAGTATAAATGCCAAAGCAAAAGGGAAAATAAAAAGCAAAAATGTCAGTAGGGATTTAAATATACAAGAGCTAATGTGCTTGAATAAAGAAATTAGTAATCCTGAATGAATTTCTCAACTGTCTCCTCAAGGTTAGTTTATAAATCATTAAGAGCAAACAAGATGAAATTCAGGTTTGAAAGCACACAGATATGAAAATGAACATAGGCAAATAAGAAGCCTTCATTATAAACTGATGTTAAAAAAAAAAGTCTATACCTCCTTTCTCTCAAAGCCAAACCCTTTTTAATCAAATATTTAGAAACATCGACACGCTCTCCTTTTTCATCTCTGCAGAAAATTTTCACAGGTAATGGCCATGTTGTATTGTTTTCCTGCAGTGATTTAAGAGCAGAGTAAATATGAAACACTAAAAGGAAACCTTCTTATAAACAACATACTTTTTACAGGCATTTCCTCCACATTTACCCAAGCCAGAAAAATAAATTTCCAGTCAAGTAATTTTGATATCTTATCAGAAAGAAAAAACATGGAAGAGAGTCAAGGGGGACAATTAGTTTGTGAAATATGTCAGGAAGACTTCTCTGTCAAGGTGAAACTTACCAAAAGGGTGGATGTGTGTAGGGGAAGGCCAACTGAAAAATTTTTTTTCAGCCCACAATGGGCTGGGGAAACATTGGTTACAAATTTCTCTATTATCCTAAACTCTTGGCACATTACAGAATTGAAATGTATTTTCCCAGGTGTGTCTTGTGTGTGTGTGAAAAGAAAGGAAGGAACTGCAAGACCTATATTCTGCTTCAAATGGGATTATGAAAATGGAGAAGGTACACAAAGAAAAAGTAACATGGACAAATTACTTATCCAAGAAAATTGTAATCATTAATGCAATAAAAACTATCAAATTGGAGTAAAAAAAAGAATATTTTTAAGTGTTCTGAAAAAATATATCCTCTTCTCAAACCCATACTCCTACAAACACACATTTTTTTTATGACATATCAATATGATTTCACTAGAAGCCTAACTTCTCAGTTTGTAAAGAATAGCAAAAGGCTTCTGCAATGCACTCTAGCATACATACATTCTGTTTTTTTTAACATGCAAATTATCAACTCAAGATTATTACTTTAGAAATGTTTTGATTAATTCATACAATCATTATGGGACATCTATTATCATAAAACAGGTGTTTTATAACAAAATAAGACAAAAAAAAAAAAGGGCTGCCAAAAAAATCCAAAGAGTTTGCTGTTATTTTCTCAATAAAATAAATTATAGAAAACATCAATGAAATATTCATTACATATCTATTGTAATTGTTTACCCCACTACACACCTGTAAGATTATAGTTGCTACAGCTCCAGTCAGGTACAATGAAAGACAGTCACAAGCTGTAGCTGTCCACTTGTCACTCCCACCAGTTGGTCTATAACAACAACAGACAACTTGTTTTGTAACAAACAGCATAACATATAGAAATATAAAAGAACTACTATATGTATACAGTCATATATATATGAACAAACTACGTATGTAGCAAGAAATCAGTTGAACTTTTTGTTAACATGACTTCGTGTTATTTTCACAATTTTCTTCTGTGTTTTCGTATCCTTTTGTTCTTTCCTCTATTCTACTTATGGACCATATCATATGCTAACTTATATATAATTGTTCAGCTATACTGAGAAACCTTAAAAAAGGTACATTTTAAGTATTTTTTTTTACATAAAATGTACATTTCATACATGCTGACTAGACTATAAAACTCAGAGAGCAGGGATTATAAATATTGACAGATCAATGAAAAGCTGAGTATTCAGTTTCATCATCTATTTTAGTTTGCAGAATTGAAACTGAGTGACTTTCTAACCATCAAATCCACCTCCAAAGAATAAGAACTAATACCACTAAAGAGATTACAAGTATCATAATGCAGGCTCTGAATGCTCTCTAGACACGGTTTCTAGATCTGGAGTTTCATTGCAGCTGACCCACTGAGTAAATAACCAGTCTGGCCAATCTTTTCACGTTAAATGGTTTATATGAATGAACTAACAAAATCAACTGTGCATGTAGTTTGACCAAGTAGGATTCAGTAAATGTGCTACACTTATTATTTATTAAGAAGCCCAAACAGTGTTCTTATGAGTTAAGAAGCTTAAATTGTCAGTGACTCCTAGAATGTTTTTTTTTATTATGAGGGTATTCAGATAAAAATTAGTGTCAACAATAAGATTCTACCAGATCTACTATGAATATACGTTTTGTAACTTTTAAACATCTTTTTTTGACGATTTTATTTATTTGTCAGAGAGAGAGCACAATCAGGTGGAGTGGCAGGTAGAGGGAGAAGCAGGGTCCCTGCTGAGCAGGGAGCCCGATGCGGGGCTCGATTCCAGGACCCTGGGATTGTGACCTGAGCCAAAGGCAGATGCCTAAACAACTGAACCACCCAGGCGTCCCTAACTTTTAAACATCTGAAAGTATTAACAACATTTAAAAAAATCTTTAGTCTGTATTCATAAAACTGTATGTTTCAGTTGGGAAAAATGAAAATGGAAATGGATAGTGGTAAAGGTTGCACAACATTCTGAATGTACTTAATACCACTGAAATACACATTAAAAATGGCAAATTGTATGTTATGTAAATTTTCCTAAAATAAGAGATTTCTCAGAAGAGTGGTAATAGCAGTAATTAGAGCTCCAATTCTCAATTCAGACCTTGTTTATAATCCTAGCTCAACAGTTAACAGATGCATTACTGTGGATAATTATTTGACCTCTTGAAGACTCAATTTCCTTATCTATAAATAATACCTTATCTATAGCTTTCCTTATCTATAAATAATACCTTATCTATAAATAATACCTTATCTATAGCTTTAAGGTTTATTATGAGGATTAATTAAAGTAATGCCTATAAGGTAATTAATACAGGGTCCAGAAGTAGTTAAGGTTATTAGATTCTTGAAATAATGGTATTCCATTAGAGTCCAAAAGCTGTAATCCAAGGTGTGTACAGGAACACATTCTCTACATTATTGGATACAATTAAAGGACTTATAGAACTCTGTTCAATTGTTCTGATTGAACTGTTCAAGGTAGAAGTGAAAACTAGGATAAGATTTTTATAGTATGTCAGCTGGAGATTTCCATTCCGGGGCATTAAATTCTTTCAATTGACAGAACAAATTTGTAGATATGGTCCCACAGTCACTATTAGTAATCACAGACAGTGGGAGAGGTACCTGTAAGATTAGAGAAATGTTCTGTGCAAACAGGTGGGTTATGGAAACTACTACTATAAGCTCTTCAAGAACATTAAATAAATGGTTTACCAGTAATTAGAACAGAAAGGGGTCACTAGAACAAAGTATCCTATTGGGGAGACCAATCTTAATGCCATGTAAGGAAATACTAGTGGCTGAAGCTGCCTGATAAAGAAACAACCTTCTTTGAGAGATACGCTTCACAGCACTGAAGTCAGAAGGTCTTGAATGTTCATTTATTAGGGCTGGTATACAAAGAATTACTGTCATGATGCTTCTAATATCTTTGAGTTCCAAGTCTAAGATTCTATAATTCTTTTATTTTTATTAAAGTATAATTAACATACAATGTTATTCTGGTTTCAAGTGTACAACATATTGATTCAATAATTCCATACATTGCTCAGTGCTCACGAGTGTAAATTTGTCACCATACATTATCATAACATTATTGACTATATTCCCTATGCTGACAACTTTTCATCTCCATGACTTATTTATTTTATAATGGTAAGTTTGTACCTCCTAATCCCCTCTATAAAATTCTAAAATTCTTGTTACAAAGAATTATATTTCCATGGATTTCTCAATGAAGAAAGGTCCCCTAGAAGCAGGAAATCGCCACTTCTGTACTTTTCAAACAGAAATCCAATAATAGCTGTCCAATTTCCTTAGCACCATTTATTGAAGAGACTGTCCTTTTTCCATTGCATATTTTTTCCTGCTTTGTCGAAGATTATTTGACCATAGAGTTGAGGGTCCATATCTGGGTTCTCTGTTCTGTTCCAGTGGTCTATATGTCTGCTTTTGTGTCAGTACCATGCTGTCTTGGTGATCACTGCTTTGTAATATAGCTTGAAATCAGGCAACATGATGCCCCCAGCTTTGTTTTTCTTTTTCAACATTTCCTTGGTGATTCAGGGTCTTTTCTGATTCCATACAAATTTGAGGATTGTTTGTACCAGCCCTTTGAAGAATGTCATTGGAATTTTGATTGGGATGGCGTTGAAGGTATAGATTGCTCTGGACAGCAGAGACATTTTAACAATGTTTATTCTTCTGATCCATGAGCATGGAATGTTTTTCCATCTTTTTGTGTCTTCTTCAATTTCTTTCATGAGTGTTCTGTAGTTCCTAGAGTATAGATCCTTTGCCCCTTTGGTTAGGTTTATTCTGAGTTATCTTATGGTTTTTGGTGCTATTGTAAATGGAATCGATTCTCTAATTTCTCTTTCTACAGTTGCATTGTTAGTGTATAAGAAAGCAACCGATTTCTGTGCATTGATTTTGTATACTGCCACATTAGCACATTGCTGTATGAGTTCTAGTAATTTGGGGGTGGTCTTTTGGGTTTTCCACATAAAGTAGCATGTCATCTGTGGAGAGAGTTTGACTTCTTTGCCAATTTGAATACCTTTTATTTCTGTTTGTTGTCTGATTGCTGTTGCTAGGACTTCCAGTACTATGTTGAACAATAGTGGCAAGAGTGAGCATCCTTGTCGTGTTCCTGATCTTAAGGGAAAGGCTCTCACCTTTTCCCCATTGAGGATGATATTTACTGTGGGTTTTTCATAGATGGATTTTATGAACTTGAGGAATGTTCCCTCTATCCCTATACTCTGAAGAGTTTTAATCAGGAAAGGATGCTGTATTTTGTCAAATGCTTTTTCTGCATCAATTGAGAGGACCATATGGTTCTTCTCTCTCTTAATATGTTCTATCACATTGACTGATTTGCGAATGTTGAACCACCCTTGCATCCTGGGGATAAATCCCACTTGGTCATGGTGGATGATCTTTTTAATGTATTGTTGGATTCTATTAGGATTTTTTGAGAATTTTGGAATCCATATTCATCAGGGATATAGGTCTGAAATTCTCCTTTTTGATGGGGTCTTTGCCTGGTTTGGGGATTAAGATAATGCTGGCCTCATAGAATTGAGTCTGGAAGCTTTCGTTTCTATTTTTTGAAACAGCTTCAGTAGAATAGGTATTATTTCTTCTTTGAATGTTTGGTAGGATTCCCCAGGGAATCCATCAGGCCCTGGACTCGTTTTTTGGGAGGTTTTTGATCACGGCTTCAATCTCGTTACTGGTTATTGGCCTATTCAGATTGTCAATTTCTTCCTGTTTCAGTCTTGGTAGTTTACAGGTTTTCAGGAAGGCATCCATTTCTTCCAGGCTGCTTAATTTATTGGCATATAATTGTTGATAATAATTTCTAATAATTGTTTCTATTTCCTTGGTGTTAGTCATGATCTCTCCCCTATAATTCATAATTTTATTTATTTGGGTCCTTTCTCTTTTCTTTTGGATAAGTCTGGCCAGTGGTTTATTGATCTTATTAATTCTTTCAAAGAACCAGTTTCTAGTTTCGTTGATTTGATCTACTGTTTCTGGTTTCTAATTCATTCGTTTTTGCTCTAGTCTTAATTATTTCTCTTCTATTGCATAGCTTAGGCATCATTTGTTGCTTTTTCTCTAGTTCTTTAAGGTGTAAAGTTAGTTGGTGAATTTGGGATTTTTCTATTTTTTTGAGTGAGGCTTGGATGGCTGTGTATTTCTCCCTTAGGACTGCCTTTGCAGTATCCCATAGGTTTTGGACCAATGTGTTTTCGTTCTCATTGGTTTCCATGAATTGTTTTAAGTTCTTCTTTGATTTCCTGGTTGACGCAAACATTCTTGAGCAGAGTGGTCTTTAGCTTCCAAGTGTTTGAATTTCTTCCAAATTTTTTCTTGTGATCGAGTTCCAGTTTTAAAGCATTATGGTCTGAGAATATGCAGGGAATAATCTCAATCTTTTGGTATCGGTTGAGACCTGATTTGTGACCCTATATGTGGTCTATTCTGGAGAAAGTTCCATGTGCGCTCGAGAAGAATGAGTATTCTGTTGTTTCAGGGTGGAATGTTCTGTATATATCTATGAGGTCCACCTGGTCCACTGTGTCATTCAAAGCTCTTGTTTCTTTGTTGATTTTCTGCTTAGATGATCTGTCCATTGCGGAGAGTGGAGTATTGAGGTCTCCTACAATTAATGTATTACTATCAATATGACTATTTTGGTTAACAGTTGGCTAATGTAGTTGGCTGCTCCCATGTTGGGGGCATAGATATTTACAATTGTTAGATCTTATTGTTGGATAGACCCTTTAAGAATGATATAGTGTCCTTCTGTGTCTCTAAGTACAGTCTTTAGCTTAAAATCTAATTTGTCTGATATAAGAATTGCTAACCAGCTTTCTTTTGAGGTCCATTGGCATGGAAGATGGATCTCCATCCCTTCACTTTCAGTCACTTTAGGTTCAAAATGAGTCTCTTGTAGACAGCATATGGATGGGTCCTGTCTTCTTATCCAATCTGCAACCCTGTGCTGTTTTATGGGAGCATTTAGGCCATTCACGTTGAGAGTGATTATTGAAAGATATGAATTTATTGTCATCATGTTGCCTGTGAAGTCCTTGTTTCTGATAGATGGTCTCTGTAAATATCTGTTCTATAACAGTCTTGGGGTCTTTCTCCTTTTATAGAACCCCCCTTAACATTTCTTGCAGGGCCGGCTTAGTGGTCACAGATTCTTTCAGTTTCTGCCGCTCTTGGAAGCTCTGCACCTCTCCATCCATTCTAAATGAAAGCCTTGCCTGATAAAGTATTCTTGGCTGTATGTTCTTCTCATTTAGTACCCTGAATACGTCTTACCAGCCCTTTCTGGCTTGCCAGGTCGCTGTGGATAGGTCTGTTATTCTGATGTTCCTCCCTCTGTATGTAAGGAATCTCTTCCCCCTAACTGCCCTTAAGATGGTTTCCTTGGTTCTAAGATTTGTGAGTTTTACTATGACATGCTGGGGCACTGGCCTGTTTTCCTTGGTCTTGGGAGGGGTCCTCTCTGCCTCTAGGACACGAATGTTTGTTTCATTCCCCAGCTTAGGGAAGTTCTCAGCTATGATTTGCTCAAATATATCTTCTAGTCCTCTCTCTCTCTCCATCCCCTCAGGGATCCCAATAATTCTGACATTGGAACGTTTCATGGTGTCACTTATTTCTCTAATTCTGTTTTCATGGATTTTGAGTTGTTTCTCCCTGGCCTCCTCTTTTTTGTTCTTTTGTATCAATTGGTCTTTTAGATCACTAATTCATTCTTCCGCCTCGCTTACCCTAGCTGTTAGATCATCTAAATTAGATTGGATCTCATTAACAACATTTTTAAGTTCTGCCAGTTCAGCTTTCATTTCTGCCCTTAGAGACTCCAATCATTTTCTCCATTCTAATTGGACAGTTCTATACAGAAGAATGAAACCCGACCATTCTCTAACACGATCCACAAAGAAAAACTCAAAGTGGATGAAAGATCTCAACGTGAGACAGGAATCCATCAAAATCCTAGAGGAGAACACAGGCAGTAACCTCTTTGACATTGGCCTCAGCAACTTCTTTCAAGATACATCTCCAAAGGCAAGTGAAACAAAAGCAAAAATGAACTTTTGGGACTTCATCAAGATAAAAAGCTTCTGCACAGCAAAGGAAAGAGTCAACCAAAAAGAAAGGCAACCCACAGAATGGGAGAAGATATTTGCAAATGACACCACAGACAAAGGGCTGATATCCAAGATCTATAAAGAACTTCTCAAACTCAACACCAAAAAAAAAAAAACCAAATAAACAAGTCAAAAGATGGGCAGAAGACATGAACAGACACTTCTCTGAAGAAGACATACAAATGGCTAACAGACACATGAAAAAATGTTCATCATCATTAGCCATCAGGGAAATTCAAATTAAAACTACATTGAGATACCACCTTACACCAGTTAGAATGGCAAAAATGGACAAGGCAAGAAACAACAAATGTTGGAGAGGTTGTGGAGAAAGGGGAACCCTCTTACACTGTTGGTGGGAATGCAAGTTGGTGCAGCCACTTTGGAAAACAGTGTGGAGGTTCCTCAAATAATTAAAAACAGAGCTACCCTATGACCCAGCAATGGCACTACTGGGTATCTACCCCAAAGACACAGATGTAGTGAAAAGAAGGGCCATATGCACCCCAATGTTCATAGCAGCAATGTCCACAACAGCCAAACTGGAAAGAGCCGAGATGCCCTTCAATAGATGAATGGATAAAGAAGATGTGGCCCATATATACAATGGGATATTACTCAGCCATCAGAAAGGATGAATACCCAACTTTTACATCAACATGATGGGACTGGAAGAGATTATGCTAAGTGAAATAAGTCAAGCAGAGAAAGTCAATTATCATATGGTTTCACTTATTTGTGGAACATAAGGAATAGCATGGAGGACATTAGGAGAAGGAAGGGAAAAATTAAGGGGGAGAAATTTGGAGGGGGAGACGAACAATTAGAGACTATGGACTCTAAGAAATAAACTGAGGGTTTTAGAGGGGGTTGCGGGGATGGGTTAGCCTGATGATGGGTATTAAGGAGGGCATGTAGTGCATGGAGCACTGAGTGTTATATGAAAACAATGAATCATAGAACACTACATCAAAAACTAATCATGTACTGTATGGTGACAAAGATAACATAATAAAATTAAATTAAAAAAAAAGAAATCCAATAATAATATATACCCATATTGAGTCTCATAAGAATCTATTATGAACAATTATTCATCAACAAATGGGACAAACAGATAAGTTCTTAAAAACACAGAATCTTCCGGGACGTCTGGGTGGCTCAGTCGTTAAGCATCTGCCTTCAGCTCAGGTCATGATCCCAGGGTCCCAGGATCGAGCCCCACATCGGGCTCCCTGCTCAGCCGGGAGTCTGCTTCTCCCTCTCCCACTCCCCCAGCTTGTGTTCCCTCTCTTGCTGTGTCTCTGTCAAATAATTAAAATCTTAGGAAAAAACAACAACACAGAATCTTCTGAGACATAATCAGGAAGAAATAGATAATCTGAACAGACCAATTGGTAGTAATGGAAGTGAAACAGTAATAATAATAAAAAAAAATCTCCCAACAAAAGTCCAGAACCAGATGGCCTCACAGGTGAATTATATCAAACATTTAAGGAAAGGATAATACTTACCCTCAAACTATTTCAAAAGGTAAAAAGGAAGGAATGCTTCCAAACTCATTCTACAAGGCCATTCATCTATTGGTTGACAGTGAGGTTGCTTTCACGTCTTGGCTATTGTAAATATTGCTGAAATTAACCCAGCAGTGTAGATGTCTTTTTGAATCAGTGTTTGTTTTTTTAAAAATATCTACAAGTGGAACTGCTGGATCATATAGTAGTTCCATTTTAAATTTCTGAGAAACCTCTATAGTGTTTTCCATAGTGACTGCATCAATTTATATTCCAATAGTGCATCAGGTTTCCCTTTTCTCTACATCCTCACCAACATTTGTTATTTCTTGTCTTTTTGAGAATAGCCATTCTAACATGTGTGAGGTGATATTCTATTGTGGGTTGCCCATCTGTAGGTCTTCTTTAGAAAAAATGACCTAAATTAGACTTGAAACCATAAAAATCCTAACAAAGAACACAGGCAGTAATTTCTCTGACATTGGCTACAGCAACATTTTTCTAGGTACGCTGAGGCAAGGGAAACAAAAGCAAAAATAAACTATTGGGACTACACCAAAATAAAAAGCTTTTGCATGGCAACGGAAACAACCAACAAAACAAAAAGACAACCTACTGAATGGGAGAAGATATTTGCAAATCTTTTTTTTTTTTTTTTAAGATTTTATTTATTTATTTGAGAGAGAGAGAATGAGAGAGAACACATGAGAGCGGGGAGGGTCAGAGGGAGAAGCAGACTCCCTGCCAAGCAGGGAGCCTGATGTGGGACTCGATCCAGAAACTCCAGGATCATGACCTGAGCCGAAGGCAGATGCTTAACCATCTGAGCCACCCGGGAGCCCCACCAACACGGTATTCTTATGGGGTTTTTTGTATGTTATTTATGCATTTTAATTTTTTAAGTTTTTGTTCAACTTCTAGTTAACAGTGTATTATTAGTTTCAGGTGTACAATATAGTGATTCAACACCGCTGCTCATCACAAGTGCTTGTGTTTTTTATTATAGCCATTCTGACAGGTGTGAGGTGATATCTCATTGTGATTTTGATTTGCATTTCTCTGATGATTAGTAATATTTTCATGTCTGTTGACCATCTGGATGTCTTCTTTGGAGAAATGTCTGTTCATGTCTTCTGCCCATTTTTAATTGGATTCTTTGTTTTTTGGGTGTTAAGTTGCATACGTTCTTTATATATTTGGGATGCTAACCCTTTATTGGATATAAGATTTGCAAATAGGGCGCCTGGGTGGCTCAGCTGGTTAAGCGACTGCCTTCGGCTCAGGTCATGATCCTAGGGGCCTGGGATCGAGCCCCACATCAGGCTCCCTGCTCAGCGGGAAGCCTGCTTCTCCCTCTCCCACTCCCCCTGCTTGTGTTCCCTCTCTTGCTGTGTCTCTGTCAAATAAATAAATAAAATCTTTAAAAAATAAAATAAAATAAAATAAAAATGTTACTCCACTGCCATCTGGCATCAAGTGTTGGTGATGACAGTGTGATCTTCCTCTTATAAATTAATAATTTTACTAATCTGAGTGTCAGCATTCCTGAATTAATTTTCCAAGACATTCAGTGTGCCCTTTTATATATAGTTTTAAGTTGTCTTTTATTTTAGGAACACTTTCTTGTAGTTTTTAGTATTGTTTTGTTCTATTTAATTTTCTTCTTTGAGATTCCTATTACACATATTTGAGCCTTTTTTGATCTATTTTAGAGATCTTTTGTTTTAATCTTTCGGATTTTTGGCTTTTTTTTATTTTAAAAGTTTGTCCTCAGAGCCCATAGTCTCTCATGGTTCATCTCCCTCTGATTTCCCTCCCTTCATTTTTCCCTTCCTTCTCCTAATGTCCTCCATGCTATTCCTTATGTTCCACAAATAAGTGAAACCATATGATGTATTGTATGGTGACTAACATAACATAATAAAATTTAAAAAAAAGTTTGTCCTCCTTTCTATCTTCTATTTATTTTATGTGATAGAGTGCGCACGCCAGCAGGGGGAGGGGCAGGCAGAGGGAGAGGGAGAAGCAGGCTTTCTGCTTAGCAGGGAGCCTGACGTGGAGTTCGATCCTAGGGCCTTGGGATCACGACCTGAGCCGAAGGTAGACACTTAACCAACTGAACCACCCAGGCACCCCCTGCCTTCTATTTCTCTTAAGATATTATCTATTGTGTATTTGCTTTTGTGTTTTTTCTAGTTTAGTCTGTATTTCTGATATGATTTTTCAATTTTTTCATTTCTAATTCTTTGAGTGTTGTCATTTCTCATTTCAAATTTCCTTTTTCTGTAATCAACCTTATTTCTGAGTTTTTATAGTTTTGTTTTATGTTGTTCTTTAGTGTCTATAATTTTCTAAATTTTTTAGTTCATTTTGAAATTTACAGTTTCATTGTTTTGTGAGCATGCCTTTTTGGTGGGTGTCCATTGCCTTTAGGGGTATTATTTGGCTTTTTATTCTTTTTTCTCATAATAGTTTGTACAGAATTTGACTGTAATTCTTTCTTTTGCTCATGTTTTAAGTGAAATAAAATTTCCTGTGCTTTTAGAAGGAAGTGGTGGATCACAATTGCTTTCTTAGCTTCATGGTTTTAGAATTCTCCAGGGTTGTTTTACCAAAATGACAGAAAATGTGGCCTCATATTTTGATATCTTGCTCCTCTCCCCTCCTTTTGCCTGCATCTTTTCTTTCCTTTGCCCCATTGTCTGACTTGCTAATATTAGGCTCTATTTCCAACAGTTTCTATTCAGTGTGAGTCATGGAAGACAGCATCAGTTTACTTCCAAAGGTTATATGGCTATGGCTCCAGTACCATGAAACTGTGGCACATTATAGATCTTTAGCGTCCAGCTATGAAGAGCATCTTGCATTACTCTCTTCTCAGTCTTGGTTGCTGTTCTCAGATTGGCTTGCATGCTCCAGTGAAATACCATTCTCAGTCAGCCTTCCTTCCACACAAATGCTGGTAACTGTAAGGGTCCATAAGGGCATGGTGTGCCACACCTGTTTGTATCTGGGGGCTTACAGAGGGAAACCTAGTTGCTTACTTTTATTGTAGAGACTGACTGTGCTGTCTTTAGTTTTGCTATCCAAGTTGCTCTGTGTTTATGGTAGAATTCTACTAGACTCAAAAACTATTTCATGCCACTTTCCCAGAATCCTCTTCAATTCACTTTTTGGTAATTTACACATTTTTGGCTTTCCATGCAATGCTAAGCTTATGAAACACATATTATTTCTATCTGCCTATGTCCCTCCAGTTTAATATTTAACACTTTGAATTCTACTTAGATACCAATCATACTGACCTCTCTCTATTCCTTAGAACCACTAAAATTTATGTGCTCCAAATTTTTATCTTTCCCTTTTCTTAAAACCTCAAAATTTACTAATTTATGAAATTTCAGAGTGTTAGTAAAATGAAAACTGAGAAGAACCCATCCAAAAAGAAAAAGATTTATAATTATTCAATAGTGAGAAAATTTATTCAGCAAATAACTACCTTATGTCAACAAGAGAGCATTCCAAAGATAATCTTCCCATTGTCCTTAGGTTTTCTTGAAGTTCTCGTAAACAGGTAATATTCACGACTAGTTCAACACCCACATCATACAGCAAGACCTATGAAAGCAATAACTTTGAGTCTGTGGAAAGACAATATTTCAAAATATATTTTGCAAACTGAATAGCATAATAAAATTAGATTAAAAAAATTTCAGGATAAAAATACTGAATGCATTCACCTTTACAATTATTATTTTTAACTCTTCATTTACCTCTACCAATGTGTCTGTAACCATTCTGATGATCTGGCCTCTTCGCCACTGATTTTTATCTGGGATCTTAACAGCACAGTGCATATCATTTTCCCATTTAACTGGTTCCCACTTTGAGTTTTCATAAGCAGCTGCCATCTTTTCTTCTAAACTATATAAAGAAAAAAATTTAACTTTCAAACTTTTTCTTACAACATATAATTCTCCGACCACATGTCTTCTACTGTCCCTCCTTACCCATTCCACTCCAGCTAAAGTGGATACCTTGTTCTTCCTTGAATACCCAAGTATATTTCCACTGCAGGATCTTTGATCTAGCTCTTCCCTCTGTGTGAGATTATCTTCCTCCAGATAGCCTCATGGCTTACTCCCTTTCTTCAGGATCCATTACAAATGTCACTGTCTTCTTGAGGTCTTCCCTGATTATCCAAAATTGCCCTCCTCCCCAACTGCTTTTTCTCTATTTTTTTTTTATCATCTGCTACAGTATTTTATTTGTCCATTGTCTCTCCCTCTATTAGAATTTAAGCTTCATGACAGTCAAGACTTGTAAATGTTTTTACCACTATATCCCCAACACCTACCAAGAGTACTGGTTGTGCCCAATAAGTATTCGTGGAATGACTAATTCTAATAATACAGTGAAAATAACTAGTAAAGATACTATTTGTGTACTTTTAACTATTTTTAAATAACTGTTCAGCTGAAATAATTTTGCTTTTAAAATTCTACATTTATGATTTCTAGATCTTTATAGGAAAAAATATAGAAAAAAGCCCATAGGTAATATATGTTTTCCTTATATGTTATACCTATTAAGTAAGTTTTCTGTTAATAACCACTGAACATAAATCTTCTCAGGAGATATCACATTACAGATATGTACAGGCAGTTCCTTATTATAAAGTGACTGGAGATTCTCATTAGGTAGAGATTTTACAGACACAGGATTTAAGCTGTTTACTTCATTTGAAATAATTTCTTCTGGAGAAGGATCCCATACTTCAGTATGCTTTTTGCAATTATCCTTGAGGGTATATCTGGAAAATAACAAAACCCAGTAGCAAAAAGAGCAGTTTGTAAAATATTTATGTTTGTATTTGCTTAGATCTAGAGATGAACAAATTTTAGCTATGATTCACTGCTTCCCAGTTTTGGTATTAATAGCAGTTTTAGTTTCTTTTTCAAAAAAGGGTTAAATACTACCAAAGTAAGCACAAAAAAACCCCCTAAAAGCCAAACTTTCTATTTTAAAAACAGTTTAAAATACCAAGTTTGCTTATAATTTCACCATTTCGCATTGATATTTTGTACTCACAATAGAAGAATTATTCATAATTTGTTTGATAACCTGACTAAAAAGTATCAATCCATTTGCCAATGAGAGTTCAAGTGGTAACCAATTACTATTAAAATGTATTAAGGAGAGAAATTATTGAATGAAGTGTTTAGAATATTTAATAAATCAGATTAGTTCAGACTAAAGCCACAGATAATTAGATGTCCTTTATTTCTATAAAGAAAAAAATTTCTTTCACAATAAGCTTGAGATTTAGCTAACCAAGGTGACTTAAACATTTTTGTTGCTAAATCTAATGGACAAATTTCAGTCCTTATTTGACTTGAATTCTCAGCACTAGCTACTTTTTCCTTCTTGAAATGTTCTTTCTTTGGTTCCTGGTTTTTCTTCAGTCTCAGGTTCCTGATCTACATTTTTGGACATTCTTTTTCATAGGTGATAATCCTCATAATTGCATTTTCATCAAGTGAGACTGAGATGAGTGATGAAAGTGATAATCTCATTTATTCTAATGGACTTGTTTATATTTATATGCTGCTAACTCCCAGGTGAAACACCTAACCAGGTCTCTCTTCAGAGATCCATGGATTCATCACCATTCAACTAATATTTACTGGATACATACTGTGAACCAAGCATAATGCTAGATGCAGAGATATGGCAGTGGACAAAGTAGGCAGGGTTCCTGTTCTCATGGTGCTTAAAGTATAGTGACCCTGAGACACATAGTTACATACATGAGAATAAATTATATGAACAAGAGTTACAAAGAAAAGATCTGGCATAGGCCAATGAAATTTAATCTAGTCTAGGAGAACGTCTGCCTGATTAAGTAACATTTCAACAGAGATTTTAAAAGAGTAAGTAGGAGTTAGCTAGACATTCAAGAAACTGAAAGAAAACATGGGGCTGGATATAGCAAGGCAATAGAAGATGGCCTGAACTCTGAGGTAGGGAGGAGCCAGATTATTTTGGCGATATTATTTTATAAAGGGTGGTGGGTACTGTGTATGATACAGTTGAATCCAGTAGAGAGACTGGTTTGTGGGATTTTTTTTTTTCATTTCCTCAGGTGATCAGAGCAGGCACTGATCAAGGGAAGCTCGTGGTTTATTTTGAGGACAGGCAATAGATAACAATGAAAACAATGAAAACAATGAAAGGTCTAGCTGCAGTGGTCAGAAAATAGGGATCTGGGTTTTGGAGGGCAAGGAGATTGGTTGCGGCTGCCAGAATACCAGAAGTGGTCTTAGTAAAACTTGAGTTTAAGCTTCAGGATCCCTCACTTACACAGGAAACTTGGGAGGGGCAAATCAACATTTTTTTTTGGTAAAATTTTCAAAAGTAAACATTTTTAACTGCAATTAGTAAAGGTCATAGACTCTACCCTCATTCTTCTTCTCTCACATTTCTTTTCATTTGGGTGTTGGATACAGCACTTTGAGTTGACTACAGGGAAGCTGAGTTGGAGAAACATTTGGCTTGTATTTAGTGGAATATAGTTTTGTGATTGATAGCCACTTTTCTGTAGAGTTAAGCTATTGCTAGCCATCTTTGTGTAGGAAAGGATTCCAGAAATACTCCCAGCACCTTAGTGTCACAACATGAAAATACAGGGTCCAACATAAATGTCATAATAAACCACTACAATGAGGGTGCTGATGACAAACTGTTTAATGAGTATAGTGACCACACCACCCGGTTTAAACCTGTTGTTCTGGCATATTGCTTCTCTTTCACTCTTAAACATGTCCCAATATGGATGAGACATATGCCCACTTATTAATAAGTGAAATAAATTAACATTGCTAATCCAAACTTTAAGATTCATCATTATACAACAAAATTTGAAATGCCTTAAATTATTACATATGTAAACACAAAAAAGAAACAGGATAGGTTTTCCTAAAAGTAACTACAATTTTTAGAAATTTATAGAACATTAGCCATGATTGAGCTATGGATCAGAAAAAACACTTTTTAAAATTACCAATAAATAAATTTCAATCACCTATACTAGAGAAAAGACTTTTTTCTCTATAGGGAATATCACAAAATCTGGCATTTCAAGTGGTGGTTCGTATACAGATAAAAAATGTAATAAGAAAGCATTTTGTGATGAGTCTGAATTTTGTAATGTTTGTAGTATTTGTCAACTTTGAAAATCTGTTACTGGGATTTATCAGTCTATGTAAACATTACTTTTGCTTATTTAATTCTATAGTTAAAACTCTGAATTCCTTTTCTTAAAGGGGGCCCTTCAGGCTCACCATGAAACCTCGATTTGCCCTTGTTGAGCAAAAGTACGAGCATTCAGAAATGAATAAACATGTCTGGCCTTTTCTTACCACTGCACCGCCTCATCCATTTCCTTAGCTATTGCTGTACCTGCTTCCCACTCTTTATCATGTGCTTCTGTTGCTATGCAAATAAACCACTACAGTGTGTGACTGACAGTCCTCTGGCCACTGCACAGTTGTTTGCCACGTGAAGATATATCCCTCCGCATTAACATGCCAAAGGCACCTCAAACACATGTCCAAAGTTGATATCACATCTGTTTTCCCCAAAACCTGCTCCCCACTCTTCTGTTCCTTGTTCTCAAGGAACAGTATCACCCGATATTAGGTGGTTATGGTCATTGGTCCTGAAAGTCAATCCTGACCCCTCCTCTTCCTTACCTACAATGAGTAGCAAAGTCTTGCAATATTCACCTCCATCATGTTTCATAATCTACCCATTTTTCTATCACCAAGTAACTGTAACTTCAATAGCCTACAGTACCCATGTCTAGCCTAACACTTTTTTTTAAGACTTGCAGTCAGAGAGCTTTCCAAAACCCAAGTCTACTCTCAGTCCTCTGTTTAAAATCATTCAATAGCCCCTCACCCTCCTTCCTGAAGTGATAAAGTTCAAACACACAGAAGTGTTTGAAAAGTACTTTTACTTCTCAGTGATCAAGGTTCTGTAATTATCTGGTCTCTGTATTTCTCTCCAGCTTGATCTCTTACCTTACCTGCCACTACTACCTTTTTTCCTGTCTACCAGCTGTGTGAGTGTACTAACAATACCTAAACATATCATATTTTTCCTGTGTATAGGCTTTTACTCCCAGTTGTACTACAGAATTCAGTTTAAGTGAAATCTCCAGTGGTAAACCCTCCAGAAATCCCATAATACTGTGACTACCCTTAGCAGAGTCCTTATCACACTGAAAGGTAAGCTTGACCATCTCTCCTTCCTACTACATACTCTAAGCTCCTTGAAGGCACAAACCATCCTTATTCATCACTGGGTATAGCGTTTGGTACAATGTAACAAGTAGGCATATAAATATCTCTTGCTTATATAACCAAACAATAGAAAGGGAAAACTAGCTAATGGACTTTTAAAAACTTTATTATAGAGGTAGATTTTCCACAAAAAAAAGTTCGCCCATTTCAAGTGTATGGTTCAATGATTTTTAGTTAACTTTACCAAATGGTGTAACCATCATAAGTCAGTTTTACAACATTCTCACCTCTCCCCAGAAAGATCCCCTATGTCCATTTACCATGACTCTTCCTCATCCCTAGCCCCAGGCACCCCCTAATAAACTTTTTGTATCTATAAACTTGCCTTTTCTGGGCATACCATACATATGGAATCATACAATATACAGTCTCTTGTCTCTGACCTCTTCTTACTTAGCTTAAAATTTGAGGTTTATCCATGATGTAGATGTGTATTTTGTTCCTTTTTATGGCTAAATAGTATTCAATTATATGAATATATAGTATTCTCTCTATTCACCACTCACTGGATATTTACATAGTTTCCAGTTTTTGGCTATTCTGAATAATGTTATGAATATTTGCTCGTAAGTCTGTGTATGAACATGTGTTGTCATTTCTCCTGATAGATACCTAGGAGTGGAATTGGTGGGTTGTGTGGTAATTTTATGTGTAACTTTTTGAGAAACTTGCAAACCATTTTCCAAAGAGGCCATACCATTTACATCCCTGACAGTAGTAAGGGTTACTCCACATCCTCACCAACATCTGTAATTGTCTTATGTGTAATAGCTATTCTAGTGGGTGAGAAATGGTATCTCATTGTGGTTTTAATTTGCATTTCCCTAATGGTTAATAATGTTAAACATCTTTTCATGTACTATTAGCCAATTATATACCTTCTTTGGTAAATGTTTGCTTATATCTTGTGCTCATTTTTTGGAGGGTTGAATGATTTGTTTTCTTAAGTTGTAGAAGTTCTATGAATTCCAGATACAAATCCTTTATGGGGTACGTCTGGCAAATATTTTCTCCCACTCTGTTATTTGTTTTTCCTTTACTTAATAGTATCTTTCAAAATACACTAGTTTTGAATTTTGATGAGGATCAACTTACTAATTTTCTTTTATGAACTGTGCTTCTGGTGTCATATCGAAGAAATCTTTGCCCAATCTACAGTCCTAAAGATTTCCTCCTGTTTCTCCTAGAAATTTTGTTTTAGCTCTTAAAAGTATAATCCCTTTTGAGTGCGCTTTGTGTATGGTGTGAGATAAGGGCTATGTTCATCTTTTTTTGCTGGTGGATATCCAATTGCCACAGCACACTTGTTGAACAGACTACCTTTGTTCCAATGAACTGCCTTTGTTTAAAAAGTCAATTAATTATAAATATAAGGATTTACTTCTGAACTGTCCATTCTATTTATTCATCTATATGTCTATCTTTATGTTAGTACCACACTGTCTTGGTAGTTGTAGCTTTATATTAAATTCTGAAATTGGGAAGTGGAAGTCCTCCAACTTTGTCTTTGTTTGCAAAATTGTTCTGGCTTGAGTTGAATCTATAGCTAATGGACTTAAAAATATTTTTAAAAATGTGATGAGATTCACATAAAAGTATTTTAAAGTGAACAATCTAGAGCATTTAGTACATTCACAGTGTTGCACAACCATTACATCTCCATCTAGTTCCAAAACATTTCTATCACTCCAAAATAAAATCTCCCTAAAGCAATTGCTACCCATAATCCTCTCCCCTCAACCCTTACTAACCACCAGTCTATATTCTCTGTGGATTTCACTATTTTGGATATTTCATATAAATGGAATCATACAATGTCACCTTTTCTGTTTGGCTTATTTCACTTAGCATAAAGTTTTCAAGGTTCATTAATATTATATCAAAATTTAATTCCTTTATATTTTTTATTTATTTTGGGGGGAGGCAAAGGCAGAAGGAGAGAAAAAGTCTTAAGCAGGCTCCACACCCAGCATGGAAACCAACTCGGGGCTCAATCTCACAATGCTGAGATCGTGACTTGATTCAAAATTCAAGAGTTAGACACCTAAGACTGAGCTACCCAGGCACCCCAAAATTTAATTCCTTTTTAAAGGTTGAATAATACTCCATTGTATGTCTATCTACCACAATTTGTTTATCCAACTGTTGATAGACAAACAGGGTGGTTCCACCTATGAATATATATGTACATGTACTTGAGTACCTGTTTTCAATTCTTTTGGGTATATACCCAGCAATGGAATTTCTGGGCCATGTGGTAATTCTATGTTTAAGTTTTTAAGGAATCTTCAAGCTGTTTTCCATAGTGACTTCACCATTTGTATTCCTCCCCACAATGTACAAGGGTCAAATTTCTCTACATTCTCATCAACACATGTTATTTTCCTTTTTTTTTTTTTATTACAGCCATCTTGGCGTGTGTGAAGTGGTACATTAATAGACTTTTAAAAAATAAATGTTATTAGTTTTTGAGAAGGTAATATATGTACATGGTTCAAAATTTAAAATTTTGAATTTTATGACTCTTTCCAGAGAAATAGTACATATACATGTATTTAATACTTTTTGGTTAAAAAAACTAAACATCCATCTTTGATTATATGCCCAAATCTGATGCCTTATAAAATTAATGTTAACTGGAAAAAACTTAGTTAAAACTATATGGCCTTGATTTTTTTTAAAAAGTTTCGTTAAATGAGAGGTAAGAGAATATTTCATGATTTTAATTAAAACACAACTGTAGCAATGGAAAGCTTCTGAATTCAATGTTATTACGCCTATCTTTAGTGACTCAGACTGGCTAAGAGAGTCATTCAAAAGAAACACAAATTTCTATGGCCAAGAACTGTACCTTTAGCTTTTGGCTAGAATAGAAGCAACTGGATTATATGGCTTAAATATCCATGTAAAGATATTAACATTGATGAAAAATTCAGGGCATGTTCACAGTTTAACACATGAATGTTACCTTCTACTGTATGTTGACCATACTCTACCACTAGATGGCCAATTTAAAAAAAATTCAGCTTACTGGGTATAATTGACATATAAAACTGTAAGGTATTTAAAGTGCACACTGTAGTGATTGGATATAAGTACACATCATGAAAGGCTTCCGCTCTTCTAGTTAATTAACATCTATCTTGCTTTTTTGGGGGGGTGAAGGCAGAGTTGTATCACACATGACTTCAATATTGCCCACTAAATTTATGATTTGTAACTAGAAAATTCTCACTTAATTTTGAATTTATATATATGGAGAGATGCAAAAGGCAGGGAAATTTTATTTTAAAAGCTAGTAGAGCTCCCTGTGTATGTTATAGAAACTGCTCTTGCAGAAAGTTGAGTCACTGTCACAAAGAGCTCTTCTTTCCATAATCTGTTTTGCTTACTGTGGAATAGTTCTGTTTTAGCTTTAGTGCTCCCCTATAACAGTGGCATATCAAAGTGAGGTGATGGGTGCTTGCTGTTTTCCTCTAATGCTCTTGATAGTTGTGATATTTTGGAATATTCATCTAATAAATGCCTTATTCCCCAAAGCTGCTTAAAACAAAGGGAAAAAATTTAAAGTTTAAAAATAGCTTTATTCCATGACTCATGAGAGAAAATGCTGAGAAGTTGAATTTCATTGAAATTACAAACATGTGCTCTGCGAAAGACACTATCAAGAGGATAAAGAGAGAGCCACACACTTGGAGAAAATATTTGCAAAAGACACATACCATAAAGCATTGTTTTCCAAAATATACAAAGAACACTTAAAATTCAAAAATAAGAAAGCAACTCACTTAAAAAATGGTTCCAGAACATTAAGAGGAACCTCGCCAAAAAAAAGATATAAAGATAGCAAATAAGCATGTGAAAAGATGCTCCACATCATATATCATAGAAACACAAATTAAAACAAAAAATGAGATACTACCACTACACATATAATCAAAGCACCAAAATCTGGAATGCCGACAACACCAAGTGCTGATGAGGACGTAGGGCAACAGGAATCCCTCAGTCATTGCTTGTGTGAATGCAAAATGGTACAGCTGCTTTGGAAGACAGTTTGGTAGTTTCTTACACAACACTTCTTACCATACAGCCCAGCAATCACACTCCTTGGTATTTGCCCAAAGGAGGTAAAAACTTATGTCTACACAAAAACCTGCATGTGGATGTTTATAGCAGCTTTATTCATAATTACCAAAACCTGATAGCAACCAAGATGTCCTTTAGTAGGTGAATGGATAGACAAACTGTGGTACATCCAGGCAATGAACTATTATTCAGTGCTAGAAAGAAATGAGTTATCAAGCCATGAAAAGGGGAAACTTAAACACATATTATTAAGTGAAATAAGCCAATATGAAAAGGCTATATACTGTATGACTCCAGTTATATGATATTCTGGAAAAGGCAAAACTATGGAGACACTAAAAAATATCAGTGGTTCCCAGAGATTCGAGGGAGGGAAGGATGAATAGAACACAAGGGATTTTGAGGACAGTGAAAATACTGATATTATAATGGTGGATTCATGTCCTCATTCATTTAGTCAAAACCCACAGAATGTACACTAATGTAAATTATGGACTTCAGATGATTATGATATGTCAATGTAGTTTCATGGATGTTAACAAATGTACCATTTTGGTGGTTGACAGTGCGGGAGGCTGTGCCTGTTGGGAGAGCCAGGAATACGTGGGAAATCCCTGTGCTTTCTGCTCAGTGTTGAGAACCCAAAACTGCTCTAAAATATAAAGTCTATTTAACAAAATAAAAAAGATGACAGACCTAAATATGAAACCTAAAACTATAAAACTTAGGAAGAATACATAGGAGAAAATCTTTATGACCTTGAGTTAGGTAAAGAGTTATTAATTACAGCACAAAGTGCCTCAATTATGAAAGAAAAAACTGTCCAAGTAGACTTCAAAACCAGAAACTGCTCTTTGAAAGACACTGTTAAGAAGGCAGAGATTGGAAAAAAATATTTGCAATATTTGCAAAGCACATTATCTGATGAAGAACTTGTATCTGGAATATGTTAAAGAACTTTCACATTTCAAGAACAATAAGCAACACAATTTTACAGAAGATTTTACATTTGAAAAGAAACTTCACTGAAGAATAGACACAGATGGCAAATAAGCATATGAAAAGATCTTTAATGTCATTAAATTAAAATTAAAACTACTAAGAGAAAACACTGTATTTCTATTAGAAGGGCTGATGTAAACACAAAATGATAGAATCAAGTGCTGGCAAAGATATAGAACAATACAACTCTCACAAATTGCTGGTGGAAATGCAGGATGGTAGAGCCAATTTAGAAAATGTGTGGCAGTTTCTTATAAAGTTAAAAAAACACACCTTTTTTTTTAAAAAAACCTTTTTCTTTTAGATCTACATACCAAAATATTAAATGGATGAAGTTATATGGTGTCTGAGATTTACACCAAAATTATCAAGGCAATAATGTGGGTGGGGCATTAGATTAAATAAAGAAAAAAACCCACTTACCTTATAAGCAGCAATCTTACTCCTAGGTATTTACTCAAGAGAAAATACATACATATGTCTATATACAAAGACCTGTATGCAAATGTTTACAACACCTTTATTCATAAAATCTCTCAAACTGGAAATAGCTCAAATGTTCATCAATTAGGGAATGTATAACATTATGGTATATCCAGACGACAGGAGAGTAGAGAGCAATAAAGACTACTGATACATGTAACCACATTCATGAATCTCAAAAGCATTAAGCTAAATGAAAGATGCCAGACACAAAAGGCAAAATACACTATGACTCCACTTATAAGAAGTTGTGGAAAAGTATAGAAACAGAAATTAGATCAGTAATTGTCAAGTTTTGGGTGTGGAGGACGAGAAAGAACTACAGAGGTGCACAAGGAACTTTTTGTGGTGATAGAAATACTCTGTATTTTGACTGTGATAATGGTTATATATGACTGTATACATAAAAGGATGAAATTTTATTGTATGTTTTACCTCAATAACCCTGACTTTTAAAAAAAGAGAAATTATATATATATGTATATATATATCTGTATATCTGCATATATATATATTTTTTTTTTGAGAGGGAGAGAGAAAGGGCAGGGTGGGGCAGAGGGAGAGAGAGAATCTTAAGCAGGCTGCATGCCCAGCACAGAGCCCAAGTGGGGCTCCATCTCACAACCCTGAGATCATGACCTGAGCTGAAATCAAGTCCGACACTTAACCAACTGAGCCACCCAGGTGCCCCTCAGTCCAATATATTTAAATGTTTCCTCTCATCTCTTTCTCTTCCCTTACTTAGGGCTTACAGTGGAAAAAGGACAGGCCCTCTCTATCTTCCAAGTCCTCCAGTGTTAGGGCAGGGAGGGGAGGCAAGACTACATGCTAAGCACATGACTACAGATTTCTGCTTCTCTGGCTTACTCTGACAGACATTATGTGTGGGTGTTATCAAATATTTGCTTTCTTGAGAACGGTATGTGGGAATTCTTCAGAAGACCCTTCAGGGCCACCCTACTGCCTAAGTCTGTATTGTGAAAGAATTGTTTTGTCTTGACTCCCAACCCTCTCACCCCTCCTCACCACCCCCTTCCCTTTTGCTTCAGGGTTGCTCAACCACTGGTCTGTCTTGGGTGCTAGGCACAATGGCTCAAATCTGGTTCTTGTTCAAAGTAACCACTTGAACCCAGAAAGAATTCACATTTCTCCAAATGGGAAATTTGGGCTAACTCTACCACTAAATACCCTATCCTGCCACTTCTCTTCCTAATTTTCTTCTCAAATAGGCAGAGAGGGCTGCCAAAGCAGATATTCCACCTAGAAATAAGATGCCATTCTCTTTTTCTTAGAAGTACCTTCAATCCCTAGAAGCCATTCTCTTGGTTTCAGGGCCCCTTAGGGATGGAGGGAAAAGCCACTCTACTCCCCATTAGACTAATGACTCCAGTTATTTTTCCACCTATTTTTCTTGACCCAAAACAGGGTGAAAACTCCCAAAGCTATGGCCTAAGCACATATCCTAAAGGGAATGATATGCCAGTTATCCTTCTTGTGAATAAAGTGTTATGTACAAACTAACAAACATTTATAGGTCTACTTACCCTACTTCATAAGATGCTAGGCCCTCTTTGACTAGCTGGTCATTTATACTAGTAGGAGTCATTCCAGGAGCACCAAGAGAATCGAAAAGCTCAACTAAGAGCACATTATCTTCCAGAATTTCTGTAAAACATTAAGATGAGTTTGGGGAAAGAAAGAAATATGTTGCAAAACACACTAAATGAAGTAATTAAAAAAAAAAGCTGTAAACAATTTCATTTTGCACGTGTGGTTTTTTGCTGAATAATATCAAAGTCTCTCTGTAGGGGTAAAAGTAGTATTTTGCAAAGATAAAACAACTGTCTATGTTATCTGTAGCATATGCAAATTAATAACATTTTCATTTTAGATTATTGTGTACTGTTCTATGACAAATCAAAAGTAGTTTAAAGCTTTTAAATTCAGAAAAATATAATTGACATATTCATTGAAGAAGTGTTCTGATGTGTTTTTTTTTTTTTTTTAAAGATTTTATTTATTTATTTGACAGAGAGAGACAGCGAGAGAGGGAACACAAGCAGGCAGAGTGGGAGAGGGAGAAGCAGGCTCCCTGCTGAACAGAGAGCCCGATGCGGGGCCTGATCCCAGGACCCTGGGATCATGACCTGAGCTGAAGGCAGACGCCCAACGACTGAGCCACCCAGGCGCCCCTGTTCTGATGTGTTTTTAAACGATTTTACTGAATTCATCCAAGTTCCAGAGGACAAAAGAATGAAATTTAGGCCAGTGGTTATCTGCAAAGGTTTACAGCTTTTACAAGAATGGCACAAAGTTTAACACAACAAAAACTCAATCTAGAATCCTCAACTAGAGATTGGAATCTGGATTTTTTTTCCCCCATCCCTATGTTTTTAGGACAAACCATCTAACTTTTAACTTCTTTTAGAATACATACATATTGGTTACTTAAACAAGTAGATCTATTTAGATCTATTTCTTAAACTAAACTGGGTAAAGTTTACATCTCATATGCCTGTTTACTTACTTATGGTACATAGCACAGAGAACCTGCCTAATATGTATCTGAATAAACAACAGAGTAATTTCTTTAGGAAACACATACTTCAGTGCACTAAACTATGCACTGAATGCACACTTCAATGCAGTTTATACCTACACCTTCTACACAATAGCAGCTGGTAGCTGCAGGTCAGAATGATGATTCCAAATAAAAAGATAAAGTGTTACCAGCATCTTATATTATCTAGTCATAAAAATATTAGAAAACTTTTTTCAAGAGCCTAAAAATGATTCCTGACTACTTTTCAATGGACCAGATATATATCATCTAAAAATAAAAGACTAAGCAATGCTGAGACTCAGTTTTCATCTCCTTACTTTCCATGTCTTGTGTTCCCTTTAATTCTTTGACTTCGTATTTCCCATATATAGTTCTTTATTCCAACAGGCCCAACTTTCCATATGTTCTGTACCTTTACCAACTTCCCTACTCTGCTAATTAAAATTTAAATAACGCTTGCTTTATAAGGTAACAATGCATATTGATGGAAGGCTCCCCTTCTCATCTTTAATGTCTTACACTCTCAATCTCATCATTGTGCAGGTTAATGGGGTAAGATCTTTTAGATTTAAGGAGTGCCAGAAGGCCCTGCTCAAACAAATTATCTAGCATAATAACTATGTTATGGCTAGCGTTTGGATGATATTGGTATAACAAGTAATTAAGTACGAAAAAGAAGGAGTCAAGAAAGAAACCAAGTCAGGTCTTGATGCTGTCCACAGGAGCTAAAACCAATAGAGGGCGGGGAGCTAAAACCAATAGAATAAAATACCAAAAGCAAAGTTGGTAAGCAGAATTATCTAGGTTAAAGTCAGCTCAAAATCAGCGGAGATTACTCAAGGACTAAGAAGCCCTTAATTTACTGCTCACATCAGAGAAGCCTGATATAAAAATGTTATTGACTGAGGATGCAATATCTATGACCACATTCCTCTTTAAAGAAATTATTTCTTCAGAACAATTTCTCATATCAACAACATGGATAAATTATCACTGATACGCCATCAGTTCCCGGTTATATAACCTTGAGCAGCTGATCACTGAAGCTGCTCATTCAGTCTTCTCACTGTAACATAAGCTAACACTCTTCTGGTGGTTGGGTTCATTTAATGGTAGTATGATAAATGTGAACAAACAGATATAGTAAAAATTACCCTGGAAATTCCCATAAATCAACCCTAAGTAAACATAATCTTGTGTGTCTTGCACTAATACTTACTAAGACCAACACAGCCAGATAAATAACAGACTCCCACCACTCCCCAACCCCTGCATCTAAACCCCTTGGGGCCAGACAGGTTTTAGAACTTCAAACTGAGAAAAGCTACATAAAACATATATTGCATATTTTATAATACCCCCAGCAGATTCTGAGGCAGCAGCCTACAAACATACATTACTATCCTGAAATGGAATATATGAATATTCACTATAAAGGAGATAAAGATTATATATATCTTCATGTCAATTCAGATCAGGTTTTGCCTCTCAACTTTTCATTTCCAGAACACGGTGGGTTACAAAATTGTGAGCTAGTGGTCAGCCTGTATCTTGGACCCAAACTACTCCAAAAAAGAAATAACTTTTTTTCAAAATATGGGAAGAGCCTACAGTTGAATTCACTTAAGTCAAATGAAATGAAAAAACATATGAAAACTATTTAACAGTTATGTCCCACCTCCCCTCACTTTCCTGCACATTAAACTTTAGCATTCATCATGCCAAAATCAGGATAGAGCCCTTGCAGAAATGTAACAGAAATAAGAGAAGCTAATTTCTGGCTTTAAGGCTTTCAAGAGGCCATGTCCAGGATGACTTGATTTTTTTTTTTTTTTTAAAGATTTTATTTTTAAGTAATCTCTACACCGAATGTAGGGCTTGAACCTACAACCCCAAGATCAAGAGTCACACACTCCACCAACTGAGCCAGCCAGGCACCCCTGGGATAACTTGATTTTTTAATGGCAATTTTTGCCTTGTACTGATTTTATACTCTAGAGCCTGCAACTACATCCACTATACCTAATTCTCAATAAATGTGCTCTCACTACTCTTACTGATGACACACTGAATTTATTCTAAGATCTGGCAAATGTTGTATTATAATGTTATTCTTATTATATATAATCACATAGCAAGAAATAAAAATGGAAATAGCTTACTAACGACTGAACATGTCATAAATTTATCTTGAGTCTTTTCTTCAAATTTTTCCTTAGCTTTTTTGGACCACTGCATTGTCCTTATACATGGTTCAATATAGGCCAGCTTACATTTAATTGCCTGTGTCAAACAAAATTGCACCATTAATAAAAAGTAAAATTTCTAGTTATTTTAGAATTAAAATAAAATTTTGTATGTGTCAAAAAACTCTGTTTGAATATATATTTGGAAAATAAATGTGCAAAAGGTATTTATAAAATATTTTATAAATACCAATAACTGGAATCAATAGAGCATTTGGTTGAATTATTGCACATTCAGACACTGTTATAACAAGCATATACTGAAAGAATTACAGATACTTATGATATACTGTTAAATGAGAAAAGCAGGTTATAGGACTACTTGTCTAATCCTGTAATTGTTAAAAACAGAAGATGCATCTTAGAATTATATTTATAAAAAATATCCAATAGTTCTAAATGATTCCTCTTTTCTATATTTTCAAGTTTTTCCTACAATATTTTACCCATTTTTAAAATGAAAAATATTGTTTAACAAATGTCTAGGTGTAATGTGAATTAGAAAATAAGCCCCATTAACCTTCCTTGTCTTCTGGGGAATAGGATTCTAAGAGAAGGATAATTTTTTACTTATTCTTCCAGACTTCTCTCTTTCTCTTGGACATGTTATATATACTTAAACATAAATGGAATTGCAATAAAAATACTTCTATGATGAGATTTTTTTTACACAAGATAACATCATCTTCCTACCACATTATACAGGTATTTCAAAATAACATTAAGAGCTGCAGACCAGCAAATACTTAAAAAGACACAAACATACATACACATATATATTTATAATTAATGCTTATTTCCTAAGATATACATATATCTTAACAATTTATGGTTGCTATATAGGAAATTAAAATAATGACAGCAACTCTTTTTTAGATTCCACGTTATCAAATTATTTACAGACAAAAATTTTTTTAACAGAGCAATTCTATGATAAAAATGATTTCTAAAAATACTGTCATATTTGTGTAAGATTCTAACCCTATGACTCACAATAAGTAGATTACCTTCTCTGGGGGATTTAGAAACTCATCTTTTATTTTACGCATTTCTTTAAGTGTTATTTTTGCAGTATTGCCAAAGTCCACATATTTAACTTCAACTTCACGATGTCCAGGCAATCCTTCAAAAATTATGAAATTAGAAATCACAAACTTGGAAAGAAAACAGAGAATTATCTAGCAAAATTTAGATTGACAGTCAACTATGTTAGAATACTTTTATGATCAACATACAAGCTTAATACTTTTTTAATATAAAAAATATTTCTAATACGTGGGCTTACAAAAATCAACATAATGCACAGTTGTTCAGATTTGGTGGATGAGAAATTAACAATTTTAAGATATCCAAAGGACAATCAAAATCAGGATAACAACACAGCTATCAAATGTTAGCTGTTGTGGCCTAAAAGTTAGGCGTTAAGACTGACTGGGTCAGAATCCAGTCAAATTCCATGTGACTCTAAGCAAGCTAATCACTCTTTCTAAAATATTACTCTGAGCAAGTTTCTTTTTCTCTCTAAGCCTCATTATTTAATTTGTAAAACTGGCATACCTATAGAATCCAATCTCACAAGACTTTTTTTTTTGAGGATTCACCTATTTAAAATAATTTGCAAAACACCAAAGTAAGCATGCATTTAATAAATGTTTACTGTTAGTCAAGACAGGTGATTAAGGCAAAAGATTTAATAATCAAACTAAAGATTCATTCATATGATGATACTTAACTGAAATTAAAAAAAATTATTTGGGGGAATATTGTGAAAAATAAGGAGAGACAGACCTCTATGTCAATCTAGTCCCTATATTTTACAAGATACCAATGAATCCCTTAAGAAGTTCAAACACATGGAAGTTTGAATAAAAACCTATCACACTGACCTTTGTGAAAATACTCAAAATATATGGTTGACTTTAGCCTCTCTTAGCACACCTATGTATAATTCTACTAAAATGGTTGCTATCATTTTCAAATTTAAATAGTACAGTATATATATTGCAAAAATGGAAGAAGTACAGGCATTCTCTGCTCCTTAGCAGAAGTGGAAGCAGATGGAACACACTGGTACTCAAGAGGACACTTAAGCAACTTAGGCCATGTGATAACTGGTATCTGAAGTAATTGAGAAGACACATGTTACCATAAGTCTAAGAAGGTGAGGGAATCCCTCCACACTTCCACTGGAATTCTCATGCTAGAAGGATATTCTTAACTGTACTAATGCCATTACATTCTTATCATTCTTCAAGTCTCTGAATGGAGATATAGTTTTAGACAAAACAAACAAATGGACAGGAGATAAAATTTAAAGAACATTTTTTACCCAAATTATCAATCATGTATGAGAGTACAGTCAGAAGACATGAAAGGTCTCAAAATTTACCTCCATTTATTCTGAGTAAACAATTAGAAGATGCTCCCCCAAAATAGGGGAGTAAACTGAAGAGGTAAACATGGGATCCATAAAACAAGGGATCCAATACAGGAAAACAAAGTATATTGCCAAGTGAAATAAACTCCCTGCATAACAAAAGTCTAATAAGCTTAGAGGACTAGCAGTCTAATTGGAAAAGATAGAAGGATGTTTTCACTGCTAGGAAAAAAAAAAAACAACTAACATTACCTGAAAAGTCAATCGTGTGGAAAATTGTTTTGAACAATCAGGAAAATGTAGCCATAAATTAAAGAAAAGAAAGTGAAAATCTGATGCATTAACTTGAAACAGGAAAGTATTCTTTATGACTTGGTGAAAATATTTATATTGAATATGGATTAACTAAAATTGTGATACAGCTATGGGGATGGGGTGGGGAGGGCATAAAAGAGCTAGAAGAAATCTAAAACTGCTATCTACCATAATAAGAATAGATGACATAACACAAATTAAAAAAATAAGAATAGATAATATCTAAGAGTAAAATATCAACAAAGTATTACATATTTAGAAGAAATAACACAAATACCAAAAGCAACAGCTGAAAGAATTTAAAGTATTTTTTAAGTAATGTCTACACCCCACATTAAGCTCAAACTCACAACCCTGAGATCAAGAGTTGCATGCTCTTACAACTGAGCCAGCCAGACAACCCTAAAATATTTGCCTTTGAGGAGTGCAGTATAAGTTGTTTAGCACCATTTAACTTTTTAAATAAGGCAGACATTAGAAAACAACAACAAAAAAATAGTTAAGTCCTAGTCAAATCAAAATCTAAGGACTCAGAGATTCACCTCCCAACATTACCACTAGCTTTTTAAATTTTTTTTTTTAAAGATTTTATTTATTTATTTGATAGAGAGAGTGAGAGAGCACAAGCAGGGGGAACAGTAGAGGGAGAGGGAGAAGCAGGCTCCCCCCCCAAGCAGGGAGCTCGATGCGGGGCTTGATCACAGGACCCTGGGATCATGACCTGAGCCGAAGGCAGACGCTTAACCATCT
Source organism: Neomonachus schauinslandi (assembly GCF_002201575.2). Taxonomy (NCBI): domain Eukaryota; kingdom Metazoa; phylum Chordata; class Mammalia; order Carnivora; family Phocidae; genus Neomonachus; species Neomonachus schauinslandi. The sequence continues at coordinate 80,410,015 of NC_058405.1, forward strand.
GAGCCACCCAGGCGCCCCCCGACTAGCTTTTTAAAGATAACTGAGCAAAGATCAAATAATACCACTTCCATGATTTAATTTGTACCAACTCAAATGGTTTCAGTTTTTAAGCATAACATTTCCCTTTAGAAATAGTATGCAATTTCCTACCAATAACTTTTGCTCGGTACCAAACTCCATCTTCAAATTTAGCTACACAGGCTTGACCTTGAACTGGACAGAGGATTTCCAGATTTTCTCCATCTTCACTTTTATAGAATTCCTCAATTGTCTTTAGCAAAAATAAAAAATCCAGGCTCTCTATCTAAGAAATAAAGGGAGTAAAACACTATAGTTTCAAAGAAACAAAATTTAAATGTGGCATGTATTATAAGCACTGCTTATAAAATTACTGGAATCAGACAAATCAATTGTTATGTAATTTATATTTGAAATATTTTATTACAGAAGCAGTATATAATATTAGCAAATATGGACACAACAAATTTTTTTAAAAATCACATTTCTCCAGATATCTTAAGTGTATATCCTTCCAGATCCCTTTTTTTTAAATTTAAATTCTATAGCCAACATATAGTACATCATTAGTATTTGATGTAGTGTTCAATGATTCATTAGTTGCATATAACACCCAGTGCTCATTCCATCACACACCCTCCTTAATGCCTGTCACCCAGTTACCCCATCTCCCCACCCACCTACCTTTTTACAACCCTCAGTTTGTATCCTATAGTTAAGAGTCTCTCATGGTTTGTCTCCCTCTTTGATTTCTTCCCATTCATTTTTCCCTCCCCTCCCCTATGATCCTCTGCGCTATTTCTTATATTCCACATATAAGTGAAACCATATGAGCACGGTCTTTCTCTGCTTGGCTTATTTCACTTAGCATAATACCCCCCAGTTCCATCCATGTTGATGCAAATGGTAGGTATTCATCCTTTCTGATGGCTGAGTAATATTCCATTATATATATGAATCACATCTTCGTTATCCATTCATCTGCTGAAGGATACCTCAGCTCCTTTCACAGTTTGGCTATTGTGGACATTGCTTCTATGAACATTGGGGTGCATGTGCCCCTTCTTTTCACTACATCTGTGTCTTTGGGGTAAATACCCAGTAGTGCAATTGCTGGGTCATAGTGTAGCTCTATTTTTAACTTCTTGAGGAACCTCCATACTGTTTTCCAGAGTGGCTGTACCAGCTTGCATTCCCACCAACAGTGTAAGAGGGTTCCCCTTTCTCCACATCCTTTCCAACATTTGTTGTTCCAGATCCCTTTCTTACACACACACAAACTTTCCATATTTTTTAAAACAAAAATGAGATGATCTTTTACTTGCAATTTGATTACAGTGTGATAATTTGCATTTTCCATCAATTCTCACTTTTGTTTCATTAAGTATTCCTTTTAGTACTTTTAGACCACATTTAGATATCCCTAACTGGCCCAAACCGGTATCAAATTCAAGACTACACATTATATCTAGTTATCTCAATAAATCTTTTAGGATCTAGTGTAGTCTTTTTTTTTTTTTTTTTTTTTAATGACTAGGTCTTGCTGAAGAGAGACTGCTATTTTTCTGCAGAATGCCCCATCTTCTGGATTTATATGGTTACATCCTCATGCTATTATATAGCTTGTTCCTCCATTAAATGGGGTCTGTCTCCTGAAATTTCCCCAAAGCCAGAAGTTATATCTATAGGTTTGGTGGATTCAAACCTTTTTTGGCCAGAATACATTTTAAGTGTACTTAGGTTACAATACATCAAAAGACATGATATTACTGACTCAATATTAATATGCTAAGATTCACCTACAGATTGGGGTGATGATTCTGATCCCTCTATTGTACAGTTGTGTTTTTACCCTTGTATCCACCAAGTAATTCATTTAATAATACTTTGGCATTATATGAATGTCCAGTTTCCCATCAACCTTCCATCAGATGGTTTTAAAGTGAATTGATCATTCTTTAAATCAGTAATTTCAGTAGGGTTTGTGAAATGACTACACTGAATAAACTAGAGATTTCTCTTATTAATAAATAAGACTATTTGGTTACTTAAGTTCTTAAAGTTCCTATAGTACCTAAAACATTGTTCCTCCACCAAAAAAAAAAAAAGAAAGAAAAAAATCCCAAAACACCAAGAATGTCTGATTATCTCTCTAAATGCCAATTCTTAAGGTTAAAAAATATTTTAAAATCTATTTCAAATGGCAAAAAATGAAGTTTTTCTTTTTTAAGTATTATAATGCAAGCGGAAATTTTGTGAATCTGTCTTTTCTTGTTATTTCATTTAAATTACTTTAAAAACTTCAAATTTTTAAAATTTTTATTTCTAAGTAGGTTTTATTCATATTCTTCCAACCAAAGTGAAGTGAAAAATTCAACAGAGGAATGACATCAGCAAAATAGCATACTAGGAAGCTCCAAGCTCTTGTTCCCCTACAGAAACACTGGGGAAAAAAAGAGAGAGAGAGAAGCCATATGAACTTTGTCAGAACTATGGAAAAGTCAAAGGTTTATAGCAACCAAGCAAACACCTAATCAAGCTCCTGGCATTCAGATAAATCTCTGTCAAAACATTTGCTGAACACAAGCTAAAGGAACAGAGACTTGAGTGATCACATGCAAGGAATAGTTTGCAAAAATAATTTGAAAAAGTCTCAAAACTAACCAACCACTGCAGTCTTCAACTATAAGAAAATCCAGCAAATCCCAGGGAGGTGGGGACCTTATTTTCAGAGTTACCACATTATAATAGTCAAATGACCAGTTTTCAACAAAAAATCAGAAGAAATACAAAGAAAAAGGAAAACATGGCTCATTCATAGGAACAAAACAGAAACCACCCTTGAGGAAGCCCAGATAAAGGACATAGTAGACAAAGACTTCAGAGCAACTGCCTTAAATATGTTCAAAGAATAAAGGAACATATGGATAAAGAACTAGAGGAAACCAGGAAAACAATAAAGGACCAAAATGAAAATACCATCAAAGAGACAGAAATTATAAAAAGGAATCAAACAAATTCTGGAGCTGAAAAGTAAAATAACTGAAGTGAAAAATACACCAGAGGGATTCAACAGCATATCTGAAACAAGCATAAGAAAGGATCAGTGAACTTGAAGACAGGACAACTGAAATCATTAAGTGGGGAAAAGAAAGAGTGAAGGAAGAGAGGCTAAGGGACTTGAACAGAGACCAAGGGCACCATTAGACATACTAATATACACATTATGGGAGTTCCAGAAGGAGAGAGAAAGGAGCTGAAAGATTATTTGAAGACATAATGGCTGAAAACGGGCCAAATTTGACGACAGACATGAATCTACAAATCCAAGAAGGTCAATGTTATGAGTTGACTTGTACCTCCAGGATATGTTGGAGTCATAACCTGAGAATGTGACCTTATTTGGAGAGTCTTTTTTTTTTTTTTTAAAGACTATTTATTTGACAGAGAGAGACAGCGAGAGCAGGAACACAAGCAGGGGAGTGGGAGAGGGAGAATCAGGCTTCCCGCTGAGCAGAGAGCCCAATGTGGGGCTTGATCCCAGGACCCTGGGATCATGACCTGAGCCGAAGGCAGATGCTTAATGACTGAGTCACCCAGGCACTCCCTGGAGACAGAGTCTTAACAGATAATCAAGTTAAAATGAGGTCATTAGGGTAGGCCTTAATCAAATATGATTGGTGTTATTAAAAGAGGAAGATTTAGTACAGAGACAAACACAGGAGAATGCATGTGAAGATGAAGGCAGAGATGAGGGTGATGCAGCAGAAGTCAAAGACCACCAAAAATTTCCAGCTAACCACCAGAAAGTAGGAGAAAGTAATGGAAGAGATTATTACTCACAGTCCTAAGAAGGAAAATACCCTACTGATACCTTGATTTCACACTTCTAAATTCCAGAACTATGGGACAATAAATTTATGTTCTTTAAGCCACTTAATTTGTGTAACTTTGTTATTACAGTCCTAGGAAATGAATACACATTTTGGTTTTGAGAAGTAGGGTGTTGCTGTAACAAATACCTAAAATGTGTGTGTGACTTCAGAATTAGGTAATGGGCAGAGGAGAAGTTTTGAGGTGCTTGAATGGAAAAAGTCCAGATTGCCTGGAAAAAAATTTTGGTAGAAATATGAATGTTAAAGGTGTTTCTGGTGACATCTCAGACAGAAATGAGGAACATGTTATTGGATACTGGAAGAAAGGAGATCCTTGATATAAAGTGGTAGAGAACTTGGCTGAATTTTGTCCTGTTGGACAGAAAGTAGAACGTTTATGTTTAGCTGAGGAGATCTCTAAGTAAAATGTTGAATGTGCAGCTTGGTTTCTCCTTGTTGTTTATAATAAAACATGAGAAGACAGAGATAAAGAAAGAATTGCCAAACATAAAGGAACCAGAACTTGAAGGATTTATGAAATTCTCAGTTTATCCATATTGTAAACAATGAGAATGTATACTTAGGACACCAAGGGTGTGGTTGGACACTGCTGAAGAGATTATGGGCAAGTGACTTGTGGATCCAATCTATCATCTCAGTAGAAACACTACCAGCTTGAACTTAAGGGGACAGAGATGGGAAGAAGGAAGGCTGTTGGACTTGTGGGATTTTATATGGAGGAAGTGAGCTGACAGGGCTATCAGCCCTGAACATGTGTTATCTTTCAAGAAAAAGGAATAATGACCCTGGAGGTGGTTCAGAGGCTGGTGTGTCTGCCACTGCCACCAGGAGCCCAGAGAGCACAGGCCTGAGAGGCAGGACTGTCTTATCCTCTGTTCCAGGAGGTGCAGCCTCCTGGGTTCCAGAGCATGAGGACAACCCCTCAATTCCAACAGGTGAGGCTCCTTTCGGGGCTAAGGGGGCAAAGCCACCACCCAGTAGGACTGGAGGGTGGAGCATCCAGCCAATGAAGATGATTCTCAAGTCATAAGAATTTAATAGAATTTGTCCTGCTAGGTTTTAGGTTTGTCTGGTCTCACATATTCAGAGATAGAGAAGAATTTTGCTCCAGCTTGAGTGATACCCTAGTCTTAACCTGTACTTGAATTAGACTATGAGATTTGAGACTTTTGGTTGATGATATTTAAATATAAGGCTTTGGACTGAGAATTGATGCTGTAATGATTGGAATGGGGTGAATGTATTTTGCCTGTGGGAAGTACATGCATTTCTGATAGAGCAGAGAGCAGACTGCTTTGCAAACTGTGTCCTCCCCAAAACATATGTTGGAGTTCTAACCCCAAAGTACTTCAGAATGCAACCTTATTTGAAAATTGGGTTTTACAGAGGTTATCAAGGTAAAATAAAGTCTTAGGCACTAAGACTTTATTCAGTATGACTGGTGTCCTTACTAAAAAAACTGAGACAGACAAGTACAGAGAAAATGCCATGTGAAGAAAGACGAGGAGACTGGGGTGATGAAACAGAAGTCAATGAGTGGTAAAGATCACCAGCATACCACCAAAATCTAGAGGAGAGACATGGAATAGATTTTACCTCTAAGATCTCAGAAGGAATGAACCCTGCCAACACCTTGATTTTAGACTTCTAGACTCCATCACTGTGAGACCATAAAGTTTTGTTGTTCAAGCCATCCAACTTAAGGTACTTTGTTACAACGGCCCTATGAAACTAATACACTCAACAAAACCCTAACTAGGATAAACCCAAAGGGACTCACTCAAATGAATTATAATCAAACAATAACCAAAGACAAAGACAGAATCTTGAAAGCAGCAAGAGAGAAGTAACTTGTCATGTACAAGGTATCATCAACAAGATTACTTGCTGATTTCTCCTAAGAAAGCTTTGAGGACAGAAGACAACAAGGAGATACATTTTTTTTTAAGTTTATTTTATTTATTTGACACAGAGAGACACAGCGAGAGAGGGAACACAAGCAGGGGGAGTGGGAGAAGAAGCAGGCTTCCCACGGAGCAGGGAGCCTGATGCAGGGCTCGATCCCAAGACCCTGGGATCATGACCTGAGCTGCTTAAGGCAGCCGCTTAACTGAATGAGACACCCAGGCGCCCCAACAAGGAGATACATTTAAAGTGCTGAAACACAACAACAAAAAACCCTATCAACCGAGAATTACAGATCCAGCAAAACTATCCTTCAAAGATGAGGGAGAAATTAAGCCATTCACAGAGAAACAAGAGGTGAGGGAGTTCACTGCCACTAAAGGGAGTCCTTCAGGTAGAAATAAAAGGATGCTAGAGGGTAACTCAGAGTCACATGAAGATATGAAGATCTGTGGTTCAGGTAAGTACAAGGACAAATATGAAAGCCAGTATTATTTTAATTTTGGTTTGTAACTTCACTTTTATTTCTATTTATTTCTATAATATCTATTTCTTTAGGATTTAAAAGATAAATGCATAAAATTATAAATATATGTTACTGAGCACACAATGTATAAAGGTTAATTTGTGACATCAATAATATAAAAGGGGAATGGAGCTGCACAGGAATAGAGTTTTTGTGCAATTAAAGTTGGTATAAATTCATATTAATTGTTACAACTTTAGGATATATGTAATCCCTATGGTAATGATAAAAAACTTATATACAAGAGTAAATAAGGTAATCAAAACATGAAACTACAATATTTGCACACCCATGTTCCCTGCAGCATTATTTACAATAGCCAAGAGGTAGAAGCAAACCAAATGTCCACTGATGGATGAATGAACTAATAAAATGTGATATATACATACAATGGAATATTAGCCTTAAAGAAGGAAATCTTCTCACACAACAATATGAATGAACCTTGAGGGCATTATGCTAATGAAGTTAGCCAGCCACACAAAGACAAACACTGTATGATTCCATTTATATGAAGTATCAAAATAGTGAAATTCATAGAACTGTGGTTGTCAGTGCTTAGGGGTAGGGGAAAATGCAGAGTGTTTGTTCAAGAGATGTAGAGTTTCAGTTCTGCAAGATGAAAAAGTTCTATAGATCTATTGCACAACAATGTGAGTATAGTTAACACTACTGAACTATACATTTAAAAATGGTTAGATGGTAAAATTTATTATGTTTTTATGACAGTGTTTTTCTTTTTTTTTTTTTTTTAAGATTTTATTTATTTATTTGAGAGAGAGAATGAGATAGAGAGAGCATGAGAGGGGGAGGGTCAGAGGGAGAAGCAGACTCCCTGCCGAGCAGGGAGCCCGATGCGGGACTCGATCCCGGGACTCCAGGATCATGACCTGAGCCGAAGGCAGTCGCCCAACCAACTGAGCCACCCAGGCGCCCGACAGTGTTTTTCAAAAATATTAAAAAATGACATTACCAAAAAACAACTAAACACAAAAGAGGGAAGTAATAGAGAAAATGGGAGACAAAAAAGCTATAAGATATACAGAAAATAGCAAAATGGCAGAAGCCTTTCCTATTAATAGGTCCTTTATTTATTTATTTATTTTTTAAAGATTTATTCATTTCAGAGAGGGAGCACAAGCAGGGGGAGCAGCAGGCAGAGAGAGAGGGAGAAGCAGACTCCCTGCTGAACAAGGAGCAGCCTGATGCGGGGCTCGATCCCAGGATCCTCGGATCATGACCTGAGCTGAAGGCAGACACTTAACCAACTGAGCCACCCAGGTGCCCCTAATAAGTACTTTAAAATGGTTTAAACACTCCAATTAAAAGGCAAAGATTGGCAGAATGGATTTTTTTTTTTTTTAGATTTTATTTATTTGCGAGAGAGAGAATGAGAGACAGAGAGCATGAGAGGGAGGAGGGTCAGAGGGAGAAGCAGACTCCCTGCTGAGCGGGGAGCCTGATGTGGGACTCAATCCCGGGACTCTAGGATCATGACCTGAGCCGAAGGCAGTCACTTAACCGACTGAGCCACCCAGGCGCCCTGGCAGAATGGATTTTAAAAAATGGCCCAACTATATGCTATTTATAAGATACTCACTTTAGATCCAAAAACATACACAGGTTAAAAGTGAAAAATTAGAAAATGTATTCCATGCAAACAGTAACCAAGAGAGAGCTGGAGTGGCTATGCTATTATCAGACAAAATATACTTTAAGTCAGATAATATTACAAGAAACAAAGAATGACATTATACATTGATAAGAGAGTCAATTCACCAATAAGATGTAACAATTACAAATACATATGCACCAAACATCAGCTCCCCAAAATATAGGATGCAAACATTGACAGAATCGAAGGGGACAGTTCTTCAATAAAAGGAGACTTTAGTGCTCCATTTTCAAAAACAGAACTACAAAGAATGTCAAGAAGAAAATAGATTACTTGAACAACAGTACAAATCAGTTACACGTAACAGACATATACAGAACATTCAAGCCAAGAGCAGAATACATTTTTTTCTCAAGTGCACATGGAACATTCTCAGGATAAACAATATGTTAGGCTATAAAACAAGCCTCAGTAAATTTTAAAAGACTGAAAACACACACAGTGTCTTTCCTAATCACAATGGAAGTAGACTAGAAATTAAGAGAAAACTAAAAAATTCACAACAAACTTGTGGGATGAAGCAAAAGTAGTGCTAAGAGGGAACTTTATAGCTGTAAATGCATACAGTAAAAATAAATAAATAAATAAATAAATAAATAAATAAATAAATAAATAAACTAACCATAAAACTTAAGGAAATAAAAGTAAAATAAACCCCAAACTAGCAAAAGGAAGAAAATAATAAAGAGTAGAGCTTTGATAGAAAATAGAAATACAATGGGTAAAAAAAACAAAGGTTGGTTTTTGAAAAGATTAATAAAACTGACAAACCATTAACTAGACTAAGGAAAAAAAGAAAACACAAATTACTAAAATCAAAGAAAGTGAGGGAATTCCTACTAATTTTAATAAATAAAAAGGATTAGAAGAGTCTACTATAACTAGAAACACCCACCTATCAAGACTGAATCATGAAAAGAAAAATCTAAGCAGACTTGTATCTAGCAAGGAGACTGAATCAGTAATCAAAAACTTCCAATAAAGAAAAGCCCTGGATCACACAGCTTCACTGATGAATTCTACCAAACTGATGGTCACCAGAAGGGAGGTGGGTGGGGGGATGGGTGAAATAGGTGATGAGGATTAAGGAGTGCACTTGTGATGAGCACTGGATGATGTATGGAAATGTTGAATCACTATATTGTATACCTGAAACTAATATGTTAATGTTAATTAACTGGAGTTTACATAAAAACCTAAACAAAGAACACGATCCCTTCTTGGCCAAAAAACTGGGGGTGGGGGGGAGAAACTCATCCTAACTCATTTTAAGAGGTCAACATTACCTGAAACTAAAGCCATACAAAGACAGGGCAAGAAAACTACAGACTAGTATCACTTATGAACACTGACACAAAAATCCTCAACGGAATACTTACAAACCAAATTCAGTGTTACATTAGAAGGATTATATATCATGATCTAGGGGGACTGATTCCTGGAATGCAATGGTGGTTCAAAATATAAAATAAAAACAATGCAGTAGACATCAACAGAATGAAGGAAAAATAAAAACTATGATCATCTCAACTGATGCAAAAACTATATTTGACAACACTAAACATTCTTTTCTGTTAAAAACACTCAATAAACTATTCCTAGGAACCTTCTTCAACATGATAAAGGCCATATGGGAAAAACCCACAGATACCATAGTCAATGGTAAAAGAGAAATCCTTTTTCCCCCTCAGACAGAAGAAAAAGATGAGTTTTCTACTTGTACTCAACAAGATATTGGAACTCATAGCCAGAGCCACTAAATAAGAAAAAGAAAAGGCATTCCAATTGTCAGAAATAAAATTATCTCTTTTTGCAGCTGACATAATTTTATAATGTATAAAACTCTAAAAAGCTCACCAAAAAAAACCTGTTAGTGAAGTTATAAGGATCTAAAATGAAGACAGAAAAATCAGTTATGTTTTATAAAGCAGTAATTAACAATCTAAACTGGAAAGTAACAATTCCTTCTACAATACCAGAAAAAAAAAAGAATACACTTAGGAATAAACTTAAACAAGGAAGGAACAGACTTGTATACTTATACACCATATCAGACTGCTGAAAGAAATGAAAGAAGGCAAAATAAGAGGAAAGACATCCCACATTCATGGACTGGAAGACCTAATACTGTTGACAATACTACCCAAAACAATCTACAATTCAATGCAATCCCATTAAAATTCCAGTGATGTTTCAGGCAGAATAGAAAAACCCATTCTCAAAGTCATATGAAATCTCAGGGGCCCCAAACTGCCAAAAAATCTTGAGAAAGAACAAAGTTGGAGGGCTCACACATCCTGATTTCAAAACTTGCTACGAAGCTATAGTAATCAAAACAGTGTGCTACTGGCATAAGGACAGATAGACCGATGGAATAAAATAGACATCCCAGAAATAAACCTTCACATATATGGTTAACAAGCATGCCCAGACCATTCAATGGAGAAAAGACCATCTTTTCAACAAATGGTGCTGAGAAAAGTGGACATTCACGTGGAAAAGAATGAAATTGGACCCTTCTCTCATACCATATACAAAAATTAACTCAAAGTGAATCAAAGACCAAAGTTTAAGAGCTAAAAACTATAAAACTCTTAGAAGAAAACATAGGGGAGAAACTTCATAATGTTAGATTCAGCAATGATTTCTTGGCTATGACACAAAAGCACAGGCAACAAAAGAAAAAATAAACTGGACTTTATCAAGTTAAAAAGTTTTATGGATCAAAGAATGCTATCAAGAGAGTAAAAAGGCAACCCACAGAATGGAAGAAAATATCTGAAAATTATATATCTGATAAAGGATTGATATAAAATAATCCAATTCAAAACTGGTGAAAGGACTGGAATAGGTATTTCTCCAAAGAAATTTTATAAATGACTAATAAATACACACGTGAAAAAAATGTATTCAACAATACTAGCCATGCGGGAAATGCAAATCAAATCCATAACGATATACAACTTCATACCCTTAAAATGGCTATTTAAAAAAAAAAAGTGCTGGTGAGGATGTGGAAAAACTGGAACTCTTATGCATTGTTAATGGAAATACAAAATGGTGCGGCACTGTGGAAAACAGTTTGGTAGTTCTTCAAAAGTTAAACAGAATTATAATATTAGCCAGCAATTCCAGAACTAGGTATATACCCAAAAGAACTTTCAGTGAAAGCAGAGACCCAAATAGACACTTGTACCCCCATGTTTATAGCAGCATTATTCACAGCAGTCAAAAGGTTTAAACAATCCAAGTGTCCATCAACAGATGAATGGGTAAACAAAATATAGTATATACAGACAAATATTAGTCATGAAAAAGAATGAAATTCTAATACATGCTACAATATGTAAATATTATGCTAAGTGAAATAAGGCAGATACAGATATTCTATTTCCACTTAAGAGGTACCTAGAATAGATAAATTCACAGAAAAAGAAAGTAGGACAGGTTATGAGAGGCTGTGGGAGGGGGGAAATGGGGAATTGTTTAATGTTACAGAGCTGTTTGGGATAATGAACAGTTCTAGAGATGAATAATGGCAATGGTTGCACAACACTGAGTATTTATTGGTACTGAACTGTACATTTAATGGCTAAAATGAGATATAAGACATTTTATATATGTTTTACTTCAATTTAAATAAAAGGCACTGTAAAAAAAAATTCAGTGAAAGAAATATATGCAAGTCCTTACTTAGTGCCAAATAAGCAGACTTCCACAACTTATCCGGGGAGCCCTTATAGTGTGGTACAGTGATTAAGATGACAGGCTCTGAATGAAGTTACACTGCCCAGTTCAATCCTGGCTCTTCCATTCTGTAGCTGTGTGACCTCAGGCAAGTTGCTTTATCCCTTTGGCTAGATTCTCGTATCTACATGAAAATACTATTATCTTTTTCATAGGACTGTTATGAAGATTAATGAATTATTCACTCATTATGGCCTTTAGAATGAGTTAATTCATATGAAGCACAGACACAAAGAGATCAAGAAGGATGAACTCATTGTTAGTAGCTATCTAAACAAACCCATCAGTCCACATCCAAAATTTAATATGAAATGCCTTTGATCTGAATTTATTTTGTGTTCAAATTCAGAAAATTACCTAGTAATAATGTGTAAATTCTCAGACGTCCACTGTCAGAAACAGGTTTTCTCACAGCATTCTTTTTTAAACATTTAATTTAAATTCAATTAATTAACATATAATGCATTATTGGTTTCAGAGGTACAGGCCTGTGATTCATCAGTCTTATATAATACCCAGGGCTCATTACATCACATGCTCTCCCTATTGTCCATCACCCATTACACTACCCGCCCCCTCCAGCAACCCTTAATCCTATGATTAAGAGTCTCTTATGATTTTCTCCCTGATTTCGTCTTGTTTTGTTTTTCCCTCTCTTGCCCTATGCTCCTGTTTTGTTCTTAAATTCCATATATCCATGAAATCATATGATACTTGTCTTTCTCTGATTGACTTATTTTGCTTAGCATAATACCCTCTAGTTCCATCCATGTTGTTGCAAATGGCAAGCTAACATTTTTTTGATGGCTGAGTAATATTCCATTGTGTGTGTGTGTATGTATATATATATATATATCACATCTTCTTTATCCACTCATCTGTGGATGGACGTCTGGGTTCTTTCCATAGTTAGGCTATTGTGGACGTTGCTGCTATAAACATTGGGGTGCAGGTGCCCCTTCGGATTACTACATTTGTATCTTTGGGGTAAATACCCAGTAGTGCAATTGCTGGGTAATAGGGTAGCTCTACTTTCAACTTTTTGAGGAACCTCCATATTGTTTTCCACAGTGGATGCACCAGCTTGCATTCCCACCAACAGCATAGGAGAGTTCCCCGCCAACATCTGTTGTTTCCTGACTTGTTAATTTTAGCCATTCTGACTGGTGTGAGGTGGTCTATTACAAAGCTGTAATCATCAAGACAGAATGGTACTGGCAAAAAAAACAGACACACAGATCAGAATAGAAAACCCAGAAATGGACCCTCTACTCTATGGTCAACTAATCTTTGACAAAAGAAAGAATATCCAATGGAAAAAGGAGAGTCTCTTCAACAAATGGTGTTGGGAAAATTGGACAGCCACAAGCAGAAGAATGAAACTGGACCATTTCCTTACACCATACAGAAAAATAGACTCAAAATGGATGAAAGACCTAAATGTGAGACAGGAATCCATCAAAATCCTAGAGGAAAACACAGGCAGAAACCTCTTTGACTTTGGCTGCAGCAACTCTTGCTAGACAGGTCTCCAAAGGCAAGGGAAACAAAGGCAAAAATGAACTACTGGGACTCCACCAAAATAAAAAGGTTTTGCACAGCAAAGGAAACAGTCAACAAAACCAAAAGACAACTGACAGAATAGGAGAAGATTTTTGCAAATGACCTATCAGATAAAGGGCTAGTATCCAAAATCTATAAAGAACTTATCAAACTCAACACCCAAAGAACAAATAATCCAATCAAGAAATGGGCAGAAGACAAGAATAGACATTTCTCCAAAGAAGACATCCAAATGGCCAAAAGACACATGAAAAAATGCTCCACATCACTTGGCATCAGGGAGATACAAATCAAAACCACAATGAGATACCTTCTCATAGTATTCTGATGTCAGGTCTATGCGCTTTCCTACTCTCTAGATTTCATAAGGTGGCAAGAAACACATATATTAGGTATCCTTCACTGTCCTTTCCTTCCATATTTCACTAATTTGCATGATGAAGAGTTCCTTCAATTTACAATGAATCATGTGAATTTCTCATTTATAGTTGCAGCTAAGAAACGTAAATTTACAGAAGGTTGACAGTGGTTTGTTTGCTCTAAAATTCATACTGGGTATTCATTCCCATTATACATTTCTACTTAAAATTTGAAAAAATACTTTGTCTCAAAGGAATACTAAATACTTACCAACTGAAGATAGAAATCGGCAGGACTATTTATATGACAAACCATAACTGAAAGATCTGTCATTTCTTTAGGCAAAATAGGTGGGTGATAGTATAAAGTCATATTCTTTTCAGAGTGGCTTCTTGGTGATTGCGACCTAAACCTGATTAAAAGCACAATCAAAAGCATAAGCATGCCATTTTCTTAAATTCTTTCTTCTCTCAGCAGCTTGGTCTGAAGAAAGGACTTACTGATTTATCTACCAAGGGTATTCGCTTTTCAATTTCTTTTCTAATACATTTCTTGGTATTGTCTCCAATTATCAAACCAGGTTAAATAAGATGTCAAGTCTCAAAAATCAGTAATTGACCTTTGAATTTGTGTTGGGACATTTTTGAGCCAGGCCTGTATCTTCTACTCAAAGTCTCTCTCCTTTCAGGAATTGACAACCATGGACTATGGTAGCACTCAGTAAGGCCACCTGAGGGGTTTGTGTGACTCCATCCAGCTCTAATACTACTTTTATTTTTCCACAATGAGACCTACTTGGGTAACTTCTAGAGTCATCTCATCACTCAGGACAAAAAGTATCTTTCACTGTCTCTATCGTTAGTCATCTTACTTTGTTCATCAGTGATGGGGGTGGAGGAAGAAACTTTATTCTAGATTCACACATTAAATACAGAATGGTGATCATGAACTTATTCCAAAGGTTAGAAAATTTAAGTCAGGAATTGTTAAACTATAATTCTCAAAACCCTAGTGGAGGTGTTTGTGAAGTTATGAAGAGTCTAAAAAATGTTCAGTATCTACAAATAGTTTTTTTTGAGTTACCTTAATTTCTCTATTTTCTTAAATTATCTGAATGCAGTTTTCAGACAACTGTACTTAGAAAACTCTGGTAGCAATATTTTTAACCTCTTAGATTACATTCACTTTAGAGTCAGTCCATAGTTTTTAAAGGTAAACTGTTATTCCAATTTAGAACTATAATCTCAAAAGTATTTGTTTTAATAAGTTACCTACCTTGCTAACTCCATAAAAACTAATGCATCTCTAAGAGACACAGGCATATCACTGCTTATTTTATTTGTTGGTGGTTTCTGAAGATCTACAATTAGCACACCATCTTCTTCTCTAAAAACTTTCATTAAAACAGCCTTGTTATTTACCATTTTCAAAAATTCTACTTTAGCTTCTTCTCCCCAGCCTTCATCCTGTGGAAAAAATGAAATTCCAATGTACTTAGTAATTACAATTAGCTCTATGGTACAATACTCTGGATTTAGGTTTTATTTTATTTATTTTACAACCAAAGTCTGCAAACTTGAGCAAAGGGACTCAACCACATATACTAAACAATAGCGAGGGCCAGAAGCCCAAGGTCAGTGTTTATGTATGTACAATATATGAATTTTTTTTTAGTGAGTTCTATGACCAATGTGGGGTTTGAACTCATGACCCCGAGATCAAGAGTCACATGCTCTACGAACTGAGCCAGCCAGGTGCCCCAAGATCTTTGATTTTTATGAACAGTCTCAAGGTGTCCATTAAGCTGTTATATTTTAGAATTTAGTTTCACTTCTGAATATTAATATGAAGATTATAAATATTCTAAAATAAAATATATGATTTTTCCACTTAAATAACACAAATTCAAAAGGTAATTTTGAGGTGCCTAGGTGGTTCAGTTGGTTAAACATCTGCCTTCGGCTCAGGTCATGATCCCAGGGTCCTGGGATCAAGCCCCACATTGGGCTCCCTGCTTGGCAAAGAGTCTGCTTCTCCCTCTTCCTCTCCCCTCCCCGTCCCCGCTTGTGCTTTCTCTCTCTCTCAAATAAAGAAAAAAAAGGGTAATTTTGAAAGTATAATGGAAGCCATGTGATGCAATCAAGATATTTATAATCATTATTGGTTAACTTAGTTTCCATTTAACTAGGAATATATGAGGTATATGCTACTTAAATAATAAGGAAAAATATTCACCCGTTAAAAAAACTTTTAAGTTGATCTTTGAACTTTTAACTTCCCATACCTAAAATAAATTTCAAGGGTTAAAACTACACATTCCTGGTGTTAAGTTCTTTATATATTTTGAATATTAACCCTTCATCAGATATATCATTTGTAACTATCTTCTCCCATTCAGTAGGTTGCCTTTTTGTTTTGTTGATGATTTCCTTCATTGTGCAGAAGTTTTTTATTTTGGTGTAGTCCCAAATATGTTATTTTTGCTTTTATTTCCTTTACCTGAGGAGACATATCTAGAAAAATATTGCTAAAGCCGATGTCAAAGAGATTACTGTCTATGTTTTATCTAGGACTTTTATGGTTTTAGGTCTCACATTTAGAAATTTAATTTTGTTTCTTTTTGTGCATGGTATAAAAAAGTGGTCCAGTTACATTCTTCTGCAATGCAGCTGTCCAGTTTTCCCAGCACCATTTATTGAAGAGATGGTCTTTTCCCCACTGTATCTCCCCTGTCATAGATTAATTGATCATACAAGCATGGCTTTATTTCTGGGCTCTCTATTCAGTTCCATTGATCTATAAGTCTATTTTTGTGCCAGTGCCATACTGGTTTTTTTTATTACTTTGGTTTTGTAGTATATTTTGAAATCTGGAATTGTGATACCTCCAGCAGAGTTGGTGAATCACTATGTGGTATACCTGAAACTAATGTAACAGTGTGTGCCAACTATACTCAAATTTTTTAAAAGCTACATGTTTCTTAAAAACAAAAAATAAAACCTCTTTCTAAAGATTATAAAGTTTACTCAGAAAATGCAAAAAAGTATAAAAGACAAAATTTAAACCAATTTTACCATTTTGAGGAAAACACCAGTGCTAATACTTATGTTTCCTTTTACATTTTTTATTCATTTGCTCATTCTTTCAAATATCTGTTAAATGCCTATCATGTGCTAGGTAATCTGCTAAGCACTGGGAATACAATGATAGGCAGACACGATTCCTTCTTTCAAAGCCTTCATAATATAACCATTTAATATATATTCTTACACACAATTCCTGTCTTGTAAGAGTTTTTAAGTCTTGCTGGGGGATGAATATAAATAATACAAAGCAGAATGCAATATGGGCTACAACTAATGAATGAAGTGCCATGAAAACAGTGAAGAAATTTACAGAAATACACGCCATACTGTATTTTAAAATTTTTCTCTCCATATGTGACTCAAATTTAGTGGTTTATTTGGACTCATTCCAAGGATATGTTTATTCATTCTTACATATTTATTCAACTCAATTTCCCATTAAGAATGTTTCCAATTATGGACTGATAGTTTATTATGCAAAATGTATTTACCAGAAGAATTGGTGCCTTGAACCTATACTTTGCAATCTAACTGGCAATACATAGCTAAAATTGAGATATTTAGCCCCCGGAAGAAGAAATAATTTAACGCTCACTTACTGAATTCTGTGGAACAATGTCTTTCAATGAGCATGGCAGTGCTAATGGCTGGATTTCTTTCAGCAGCCCTTCAATATATGGTTCAGACTTTCTTAGAACTGGGCATAAGTCATTTAGTACTATATGCTGCTCAGCAGTGTGTTCTGATCTTGTTTGGGTATCACCAACCCTAAAAGAATTCAAGTAATATTTATTGAAAATAATACTTGACACCCAAACTTGCTTTCCCCCATAAAAGCTATGCATTTCTAAGGATACGCTCCTTAAGCTAAATCTTCTAGAAAGTTGTACTCTAATTCATGCTTTCTTACTACATAGATTTAATCCAGATTTTATAAGCACACACACTACTTTTATCTATAGAATAAAATCTCAATTGACTTTATCTGAATTGTCTTTCATATATCTATTCAAGTTTAGACTTAAAGGGGAAAATGATGCCCCCAAACAGAAACCTATTTATTTATAAAGCTATGACCATTAAATAGTTAGTGACCATTCTATGTAGTTAATACTGGTCCTTACTATAGAAACATTTTCAGTTTTATTTTTATTATTTGTTATTTTTGTTTTATTTTCCTAGAAGACTGAGGGAAATATTTTTGAGTACCTAGGGTTAGACACTATGCCACTTTAATATGAATTATAGAAATCAGATTTAAAATTCTACTCAATCATCCTGCAGCTAACTGTAATACTTTATTTAAAAGAAATATTTTTGTGCATCATTCCGTTTTGAAGCAACATAGAAAAGTACTTAAGTTTGGATACATCAAAAAGCTCCTTTTCCAAAACAACAAAATCCACTCCTTTTCCAAGCTCCTCATGTAGTAACACTGATAAATGATAATACTTGACTAATTTAGTAATTAGTAAAACAAATAATTGAGCAAAATAAAAAGTATATGCCTTAGAAGTAAAGAATGATAAATTACTCCTTTCTACTCCTTTCCAATTTCCTTTATTCTTTAGTATCTTACTCCCCTGATAACAAATGTTTCTAAACAGGCCAGGAACACGTAATAACTATAAAATATCATACCCTGCAACAATTAGGACTTCAGAATTTCCAAAATCTACCATGAATATTTGTATTAGTCCAACTTCATGGACTGAGAATTTGGTTGGACTACAAAGTTTTCTAATATTTTCACTTTCTATTGGAATTAATTCAGTGATAGTTCCTCGACACCACATTCCATTTTCAATACTGTTGACAAATATTCTTGCACCTAAATAATGAAGAAAACAAATCATTATTAGTGTTTATGGAGAAAAATACCTAATAAGCTCTAATTTATGAACATGTATATTAGTTCCACCACTAAGAAGTTTTAATTCATTTATTTACTAATGACATAGTACATGTCAAGTGCTATGAAGGTAGTATATTGTGATAGTTCCTGTTATATAGCTAAATGGGGAGGTAAAAACAAAGTTACCAGTCTCTTATTGAGGACCTATATTTTATGAGCTGTAACAAAGATGAATGAGACTACCCTGCCATCAAGAAGCTCAAGAAAGGAAAAGATATAGGCAAGTAAATGACTGTACTTACAACAATAAAGACTTTCTACCCTATGCATACATACACATACATGTACAGATATATACATGCTGAAATTTATAAAATTCTTTGGTAGCATAAATGAAGAAATGATTACCTTCTCTTGGTAAAGAGGAATCAAAGTAAAGAAACAATGAAAGGCAGTATGTGACATGCCAAAATTAAATTAATACACAGTGGAGTTCAGAGAAGGGGAAGATGAACCAAGGACCTAGCAGCAGAGAGATCAGATGAATTACAAATTAATAACCAGGAAAAAAGGGTCAAGGAAGAAAGAGGCCTGAATTTGAATGCCTACTATGAGCTCAGTGATGTTCTCAGTATTTTATGTTTGAATTTACTTACTCCACCCAATAACCTTCCGGAGATGGGGCTTCCATCATACAGGTAGGCAAAGAGGTACAAGGAGAATCCAGGTAGTCTTAGAGCCCATTCTCTTAATAACTAAGCTACCTATCAGAGATAAATTGGTAGATCTGACCACTGATTATATACAGAAGGATGCTGTATAAATATCCTCTGTATATGCAAATAAAAACAGGATAGCTGAGAGGCACATTAGGACAGCCTTTTAATTTTTAGTTCTATGAAAATGTTTATTTGGCCTAAAGATTTTCATCAACCTTTCTCTTATGTTGATATACCACATAAACAATAGTCTGAGTTTTAAACTATATGCTATGAAACCATTCTTTTTTGCAATAGGTAAGATAAAAGCCTATTGAAGACATTTGTTCTTTATAATGAAGAGCACAGGTAGGAAAAGGGAACAAGAGGATATCCTCTTAAAGCATCATATCACAGTTCTCCCCCTTGTCACTTTCTCAAAATATAAATGAGTATTTAAGTCATGTAAATTTATTTACCTTGAAATAATAATTATCCTTAATTTAAAACAAAGGATGACTTTGTGGCTTTTTTAGAACATTTTCTGTATCTAAATTGAACGCTTTTGGGCATGTATCAAATTTTAAGAGAAATATTTGTAGCCATAAAAGTTTAATACTACACTTCTCTTTTCTTAGATATTCATAATTTCATGTTATCTAAAGTTTAAAATTATCATCAATTTTTGTCAGAAGTATATGATAATCTTAGTTTTTGGATATTCTGATATGCCACATAGATGAGCTGAGAGTTAATCACATTCTTAAAGAACTACTATATAACCTTAAACAGATAATATTTTTTGGTATTATGTATAGGCATTGATTGCTATTAACAGAGCAGTTTTCTCTGTTAGTCAAACAAATCATAGCTTCACCTTATTATAGAGTAAAATCAAATTTAGTCAATGTGTTATAAGGAAAATATTTGCAATAAAAGCCTAAATTATGGCAAATTACACATACCCTTAGAATTAAGATAGGCTGATTAAGTTTACCAACTACCCTCTGAGTGGCCCTAGGAAATAGACACCACTGTCCTCCTGCACCTAATTTAAGTGCTTAATGACATCCTCAACATTCACATGTGGACAGCAAGGGACTGTAGTTATACTACAAGGAATCATCTTACAGGCCAATTTTCCCTGGAGACAAGGGAGCAAACTACATAACCTGTGAAGGGTTTTGTAATTTAAAAAATAACTACTTTCACTCCATAATACTAGTTTTTGTATATACCTCACTCAGCAGTCAATATTTAGCTAACTTACCTAAATAAAATGTTATATAATTATAAAACTTTTATGCCTGGAGCACAAATCTATATTACAAAAGGTCTATGTGGATTGGCCAGATACTATAATATTTAAATAAACTTAATATTTTAGCTTGGAGTAAGATTTCATTACCTAGTTCCAAAATGTCTGAAGGCTCAAGGTGTAAACTCTTACTGCAAAACTGATTCACCTTCTTTTCCAATACTGTTGCATCTTTAATTTGTGAATACTTCCGGATGTAAAAGTGGCAAGGATGTATTACATGGCTTACAAAAACTAGCTCAGGAGAACCTAGATAAGAATATTTAAACCACATTAATAAATCATAAGTTAGGAAAGAATTCAAAAAACTGCAATAATCCTCTAAAGAATATTAAGTGTCTTGTGGCACTGAAAACTCTAGAATACTTGGGCCCCACAAGAGTCCAAACCCAAAATAGTAACCAATAAGACAAATAGATCCCGCTTTCAACATTAAATTCTTTAGCAATCTGAGCTGCAAATATTTTATTTTACTTGCCAAGTATGTTAAGTGGAATTGCAGTTCATCTGATAGTTAGATTCTAAAGTCAAGATATACTGTAACTCTACTACATTATAACAAAACATCAGAGTTTATTTATGAACATTCTGGAACTCAGAACTCTATTGATAATAAGTAGGTCTCCTGCATATCCCCAAAATCCTGTTTATACTATACCCAAAGAACCAAGAATAAGCTCATAGACACTCTGAATACAAATCTTATCTGGCTAGAGAAGTGTGAAAAAATGTCTGGGCAAAGCCAATATATTGAGCACCATTTAGGGGAAGATGTATGTGTTTTGGTGGAGGTTGCATGGGTGGTGGTGAGGGTAGAATAAAAGAGAAAAATTTTTTGTATATAGCAGTAATGAAGCCAAGTGTAGCTACTGAAAAGATGTCCAGAATATAATGTTAAAAAAGGAATTAAAAGAACAGAACAGTGTGCATGGTATGCTTTGTTTCGTGTACAAAAACATAATAATAATATATATTTGTATATGCATAAAGAAACTCTGGAAGAGAGGGAGGGACTGAATGAAATGGGACAGGTTAGGGAAAAATTTCACACTATTTTAATATATAATTTTTGAACAATGTAGATGTTTTATTTACTAAAAATGTTTAAAACACAAAGAATAGGAGGAGTGGAATTGGAGACAGTAAAGAGAGATGATAAAAATGAAACAAATAGATCATTTTAACTGTCCAATACAGACCACAAAGAATAATACCCATATTGAGGATGGGGTAAAGAGATAAATATGTGTAACTGGGGAGGCAGTTGAGAGAAGTGTTACAAATTTCAGAAATATTTTTGCCAATAACAACTAAAACTTGTAACATTAAAAGGAAGAAGTTTTAGTTAACAGTAAATTTTATTCACTGCCCTCACACTACATTAGAGTTACTTTACACAGAGCAAACTCCATAACATCAAGTTCAGAGTTGTTAAAGTACCTGCTTTTGATCCAAAAGGGAAAGACGATTTTTTCTGAAAAGGCTTTTTTGGATCTCTAGGTGTTTCCACAAGATAATCTGTGAAGCATGCTTCATCAAAATAGGAAATAAAGGCAATTGTACTAGTTTTATTAGGATGACAATGGCACACTATTGCTTAAAAAGCTGTACTTGAATTGGCAAAATACTGGAAATGGAAGACTCCTTTTTATCAGTAGATATAGTCATGATAGGTTTCTTAACTCACTGAGATATCAGCAATAATAATAGAATGGAAACAACCAAAAATGTGTTTTTGTTTTTTTTTTTTTTGCTTTCAAAAGGTCATTCTGGAGAATCAGCCAATGAAACAGATTGGGAAGTGGTGGGCAGAAGAGACCTAAAACAGAACTTGAAAATGGTCCGAAAGAAGACTGGTAGTATACTAACTACACAGTAGTAGTTAATGGGGAGAATACCAGCATTGTAAATCTAATCAAACTATTATGATACATTGAAATGTTACAATATAGATGCTATTATATTCATGTTAACTCATTTTATAACAGATTATCTCTCAAAAGAAGATTTAAGAGAACCTGTTCTTAAATTTAAGGACAAAACCATGAGATTGCTCTACAAATATCTCTCTTATTTACTTGTATTTTTGTCTTTTTTTTTTTTTTTAAAGATTTTATTTATTTATTTGACACAGAGAGAGAGACAGCGAGAGAGGGAACACAAGCAGGGGGAGTGGGAGAGGGAGAAGCAGGCTTCCCGCGGAGGAAGGAGCCTGATGTGGGATTCGATCCCAGGACCCTGGGATCATGACCTGAGCTGAAGGTAGTCGCTTAACCGACTGAGCCACCCAGGCCCCCTATTTTTGTCTTTTATACAAGGTTTGTGTGTGGAACACCAAAAAGTCAAGTATCTCAATTAAACCAAATATTAAATTTACATTTCAGAGGTTAGATTATTACACTAAAAATAAAAAATTATCCTAATTTTGGAAAATGTGAAAGTAGAGACAAGGAATGAAGTGTTAACTCATAATGAGGTATAAGATAACAGCAATATGTTTCTGTTAAGTACAGGGACTAATTTTGTTTCTAATTACAGACATGATATATTGTTTCCTTGCTTTTGAATTTTCACTCACTTTCCATGTTTTCTTCAATAATTTCTTCAATTATCACATCAGGGCTAGATCCCATTTGAGGCAGAACAGCAATGGTTTTAAGGGATGATGTTGCAACAACCTCCTTCTGTGGCTGGAAGTCTTTTGCTTCTAAATGTACATCACAGGCTTCCCGTTGCAAAGAAGGTGATGGGGTTTCATTAGTTGGAATAGACATGTCAACCTTTTTCTTTTCTCGAAATGGGTATGTATCATGACAAGAAAATTCCTTTTTATGATATTTCTTTTGAACATTCTGTCCCATTTCATTTTCTTGGGGATCACATCTGTTTAAAAAATAGATGGGTATTAAGGAGGGCACTTGTGATGAGCACTGGGTACAGTATGTAAGCAATGAAGTACTAAATTCTACACCAGAAACCAACATTACACTGCAGGTTAACTAACTGGAATTTAAATAAAAATTTGGAGAAAAATAAAAAATAGATAGGCATATGGCTACTTTAAGTTTTTCATAAATTTTTGTATCTACCTTCAAGCCATTTCCTTTCCACATGACAGTTAATACTGTGACACATATAAAGAGCTAAAGTTTTGTATAGGTGCCTCAGAAGTATTTTTTAAATAGCTTTATATTTTTTAAAGATTTATTTATTTTAGAGAGAGAGAGAGAAAGCACGAGCAGGAGGGGCAGAGGGAGATGGACAGAGAATCTCAAGCAGACTCCATGCTGAGTGTGGAGCCCAACATGCGGCTTGATCTCAGAACCCTGAGATCATGACCTGAGCTGGAACCAAGAGTTGGATGCTCAACCTGGAACCAAGAGTTGGATGCTCAACCGACTGCGCCACCCAGGCACCCCAAGTAGCTTTACTGATGTGTAATTTACATAGCATAAAATTCAATAATTTTTACTAAATTTACAGTTGTGCAGCCATCACTAGATGGCATTTCCATTACCCAGAAATTTTTGCCCATTCCCAGCCCTAAGGCAAGCCTAAGGGTTTTAAAAGGTAACAAGAGGTATAATCAATGAGAAGCTGAAGAAATGATACAGTCATGTCACAATCTTCTAGTCCTAAAGAATAGTGGATATAGGTTTTTGAAAGAAATAATTTTGATCTGGCTTAGCTGTTTTGATTTTAAATTATGTTATGATTATTTTTTAATTTACTGGCCTAAAAATAAAGTATAGGAAACAGTAGAGGGTATAATCCTGAGCAAATCATTAAAAACCTCCACCTGGCCTAAAAATCACCATTAGTCTGAATCCTTTGGATATTATTCAATAGCCACAACCCAAAGTTGAACTTTTATGCAGTTTACTCCATTTTTTTTTTTTTATCTTCTTCACGTATCCACACAGATTTAGGCTATCAATCTACAAGTATAGAAGTTCTATCAAAGAAATGAGATTGAGTCTCAAAAACCTTGTCTTTTGGTTAACCCATTACGGATTTAACTTCATCACAGATCATTTAAGAAGCATTTTGGAAATGGGTGCCTGGGTGGCTCAGTTGGTTAAGTGACTGCCTTTGGCTCAGGTCATGATCCTGGAGTCCCGGGATCGAGTCCCACGTCGGGCTCCCTGCTCAGCAGGGAGTCTGCCTCTCTCTCTGACCCTCCCCCCTCTCATGCTCTCTATCTCATTCTCTCTCTCAAATAAATAAAATCTTAAAAAAAAAAAAAAAGCATTTTGGAAATAAGAACCAACAAAGCCAATTAGATTCAGCAATGACACATATCATCTGTCTCTTCTAAAAAAAGGTATGCTTTGAACATAAGTAAAATACATGCTGAATTCAAACACCTTCTGAGGATACATCTATGTACCCAAATTTGCAAACTAGACATTTCTTTTAATAACAATTTTCATTTGACCTGGGACATTTAACACTGTCAACCGACTCCAGTCTCATAAACTCCTCCTTTGACTTCCAGAACACCACTTTCTCCTGTTTGTTTTCCAACCTCTGCTTACTCCCTCTCAGTTTTGTTTTGCAGGTTACCATTTCTCGGTCTTAAAATTTAGTATTTTTCCAGGCTACTGTCCTTGACATATGTCAATACCTGCTCTTACTGGGCAAACCCGTTGTTTAATTACCACCTGTAATAAGTAGAAGCAGATTGTAGTGATACATTCCCTTTAAACTAGGAAAAAATTTAATACTCTGAATTAACGTTAAAATCAAGACAAGATCAATGCAGAGTCTAAAAGAGACAGAATAGGTTTTGTTTTAAAAATATTCGATAGTAATCATATTCAAGTTATGAAAATATCTAAAAGAATGTACTCATTGGGAAGGCTGATGGTTATCCATGTAAGCACAAAAGTCAAGTCACAAAGACAAACAGGGTACAGGGCTCCATATCTGGGGGAAAATGATTTGAGCCAAAGGACTGGTACTCTAGTCCTCTGGCAAGGACTTCCTCTGGTGGTAAGAAACGTACTAGGAATGTACTATCTAGGCCTAATGTTATTAAGCTATTTGATTAATCTTATTCCCTATATTGCAAACAACACTGCAAACAAAGCAATTTCTTATAATTTGGCTTCTTAGGCCTGTTCGGATGCTTGTAAAGAATGCCAAGACAAGTATTCCAGTCCATGTGGCAATTATATTTGTCCGTAAGTTTATAACCTGGCATTCTGACTAAACTGGAATTCTGGCATTCAGTTTTGTAAACTTGGCTTGTAGGAGTTCACCTGGCTTATAGCACATCTGCTCATGTCTGTTCCTGACCTTTTAAGATTGTGGGCCAAACTCTGGTTAGTTACCTAAGGTAATGAATGTAGATGCTTCCTGGGGGATGATTTCCCCTGGAGACATACCACCTACAAGTAAATGAACTTACTTTCTTTTTGGGAGTTTCTAAACCATCTATATTCTGACTATTCCTACACCCAGAATCAAGTTTTAGTACATATAGCTAACTGCTCTCTGTATATTTCTCCCCAGATATCTGGTAAACAACAATAAATCAACATGTCCACTATCCCTCCACTCCTCTAAATTTTCTCCTTGTATTCCCAATCTTGGTGAATAATACCACAATCCATCAACTTAACCACCAAAGCTAGACCTGTAAATCACTGAGGATGCTTCCCTTTTCCTCATTCATCATGGTCAAACAATTAATAAGCTTTATCAATTTTCCCTATTTAGCATTTGTCATATCTATTGCTCTCCAGTACTACTACCTATGTTTGGTTTCTCATCATTTGCTGAGACTATTGATACAATAACCCAACTAATCCTTCAGCCTCTAGCCTCAGACTCTTCCAAATAATCCTCTAAATGGCCACCAGAGTTATCTTTTTAAAATGTAATCTATTTTTATTTTCATGTTGAAAATCTTTTAGTGGTTTCTACTATTTACAGCTGTGCTGTCCAACTTTCTGCAATAGTGAAAATGTGGGGCACTGTCTAATACAGTAGCTATCAACCACATGTAACTACTGAGCACGTGGGGCTCGAACTCATAACCCTGAGATCGAGTCACATGCTTTACTGACTGAGCCAGCTAGGCACCCCTCCAATTTTTCCTTTTAATTTTGTTTTAATTAACTTATATTTAAATTTAAATGGGCACATGTGGTTAGTGGCTACCACAATGGATAACATGGATCTAGAAAATAAAGTTCAAATGCTGCTACACAGCATACAAAGTCTTTAGGATTTAGCCTATATGTATCCTCTGCCAATTGGAATTATATAAGCAGTTCCCTGAATGTGGCACATTATCTCACTGCCTATACCCTTCTTTCTGCTATGATGCCTACCTGCCTTCTGGCCTCCTTTCCAGTTGCTACTCATTTTCATAGATAAAATAAAATTCTCCTTTTTCTAAGTCTCCTGTTACCCCCAAAAGAACTGACTGTTCCCTTCGTTTGCATCTCCACTAAATTCTGCATACATTACTATCATAGCAATTATTCACTTGATTGTTTACATGTGTCATCCTCTACTTATTGTAACTTCTCTGACATATATCTCAATGTTTAGGATAATGGTGCCTAGCGCAAAATCAGTGTTCAATGCTGGCTGAATGACTCTCAAAGATAACTTTCACACATATATCATTTTTTTTTTTAAAGATTTTATTTATTTATTTATTTGACAGAGAGACAGAGAGAGAACAAGCAGGCAGAGAGGCAGGCAGTGGGAGAGGGAGAAGCAGGCTCCCCACCGAGCAGGGAGCCTGACGCGGGGCTCGATCCCAGGACCCTGGGATCATGACCTGAGCCGAAGGCAGCCGCTTAACCGACTGAGCCACCCAGGCGCCCCTCACACATATATCATTTAATACTGATCACTTCTAAGTCTTTTCATTCTTAAATATTTTACATAGAATTAAAGTGATAGAAAACTGCCCTTCATATTATTTTACAGTATTTGAATCATACATACTACACACTACACATCAATCTTCCTGTCTCAGGTAATTTTTCTAAGAGACCCTCTCAGAAATTAATGGCATGTTGCCATTTTTTTTTAAAGGTTTATTTATTTGAGAGGGAGAGAGAGTGCATGTGCAGGGGGGCAGAGGCAGAGAGAATCTTAAGCAGACACTGCTGAGTGTGGAGCCTGGTTCGGGGCTTGATCCCATAACCCTGAGATCAGGACCTGAGCCAAAACCAAGAGTCAGATGCTTAATCCACTGTGCCACCTCGGCACCCCCATGTCACCATTCTTATACTTACTTTGTTAAGCCCTCAAATTCAATCTTTCCCATATTGTTGAACATACAGATGATCTCACTGCAATTCATATTCAACCTAAAATAAAACACTAGCATATAAGTAAATGTTCTAATACCAGTTTATTACTTTCTCTAAATAAAAGTCAGTGGCTAACATTAAAAACTCTAAAAGAACATTTTAAGTGCTCTAATACAACTTTATTACTTTCTCTGAAAGTCAGTTGCTGACATTAAGAACCCCAAAGACAACATATTTTTCTAGTGTAACTGAAGAATCCTCTATGCCCAACTTATCATAAATTACTCTTATTTTACATGTTTGCTAATTTGGGAAACATTTGTGACACAAATTTTCAATTTATAATTGCTTGCTATTTAATAAATCTAGGCTCTAATACATTTTTATACTTAATTTTTAGGTTCTCCTGAATTATAACTTACTTACCTGGGAGAGTTCCTTAGTTTTAGAGAGCTAACTTGTAACAATTCAGTCTCAAATGTTAATTTCAAAGTACGGATAATCTAGAATCAAAAGACAAGTGTTACTCAGATGTGAATTTTTTTTTTTAATAAATATTATTGGGGGTGCCTGTGTGGCTCAGTTGCTTGAGTGACTGCCTTCGGTTCAGGTCATGATCCTGGAGTCTCGGGATCGAGTCCTGCATCGGGCTCCCTGCTCAGTGGGGAATCTGCTTCTCCCTCTGACCCTCTCCCCTCCCATTGCTCTCTCTCTCTCTCTCTAATAAATGAAAAAAATCCTTAAAAAAATAAATATTATTGAAACAAAGTAAGATTTTAGAAGGAAAACTATAGCCTTTAAGTGTCTCACTAATTAATGTGTTCAAGGTTTGATTATAGGCACCGAAAGGAAGGGATGCAAGTAAGTGTTTATGGTTTTTCCCCTTAAAGAAATTTTAAATCTTTTAGAGACATAAATTAACAGATAACAACAACAAAAGACACTAGTTAACAAATGGGATATAGCTATGTAATCAGAGAAGATTCTGATTATATTCACTTTGCATCTGCATTGCTATCCTCCAATGTCTTTTTGCCTTATCCTCTTAATAAATCTAACTAGGGTGAATACCAAATCTTTTTTTTTCTTAAGATTTTATTTGTCAGAGAGAGAGCATGCACGTGCACAAGCAGGGAGAGCAGCAGGCAGAGGGAGAAGCAGGCTTCCTGCTGAGCAAGGAGCCTGATGTGGGGCTTGATCCCAGGACCCTGGGATCATGACCTGAGGCGAAGGCAGACGCTTAATTGACTGAGCCACCCAGGTGTCCCAGGTGAATACCAAATCTTATCACTTTTTTACATCTCCTAATGCCTCATGTGTAATACACAGGAAATGAGAGAGGTCTGATCAAGTAAGACGGTAGCACTTAGAGACTTTGGAGGCAGGTAAACCAATGGCTTCTATTTTATACCTCAGTTCAGCCCAAACACCTGATTATCTATGGGAAAAGGCCATGAGGATTCAAAGACAATAGAACAGGATCTATATCCCAAAGGAGCAAGGTAGAAATCAGCAAAAAAGATCGATGGTTAACCCTGTCTAGCTAAACGATCTCATCAGGAAGATGTTTTTATTTTTGCTCAGCTGTGCTCCCTAGGCACATTATTAGATGATAGAATATAGTGGAAGCACCCTGTCTCTTGACCCACACATTTGGGGAAGCAGGAAGAAAAGGGAAAAAAAAAAAAAAACAACCCTGAATGAGAACTTGAATTAAGTTTTTAAGTCAAGAATTCAGTCATATCTCAATTGTTTATGAAAAGAACAGAGAATCTCATTTAGTTTGCTGCCCTTATATGTTCTCATTTTTTATTCAAATATTCTAGGAACATCAATTTCCAACTCAATGTCACCCTACTTGCTCTCAGATCATGTGTTATAAAGACCTTATTACCATGCCATTTCCCTAACTGGTAAATAACAATAAAAGGCTAAACAAATTTATTAATGTTTGTTTTAGAATTCAAACACTAAGAGTTCTAAATTGAGGCCAAGATAAGTTAGAATAGTCTGAAAATAAATGCCTGTTAAGTCTTAAATATCATATTCCAAAGCATGTAAACTAATATACCTCAGAAATAAATTCACATTATGATCAAAATTACCTGATTCAGGTCACAATAAGTCCTTAAAGAAGGTGCTGATTTTAACTCTCTTGCTATCTTCATAGCTGCAGCCAAATCATTTTTTTTCTCTTCAATGTAGCTTTTAGCCATTATTACATTTGACAGATAATCATCTGCATTTCTTACTACTTCTTCACAAAGATTCTTTTTCCTTCATATAAGATCCCAAAGTTATTTTACAGAATTTCGTAAATGCTCATATGAAAGTGAGTTTAAAACAACTGAGTGGTATCAAAAGGGTAATTTCACTAGTTTACGAACATGGTTAAAAGAAGCATTCAACTGAGATATATTATAATTGAAAACTAAGTATGGGTAACTAGAGAAAAAGTAGGATATAATTATCATGTCACAGATACAGCTGTCACAGAATTACAGAAGACAGATCCTAGATGATTCCACATAAAAGAGAAATCCTATCTCGTAATCACTTGTGCCATTTCAAAGACAATTTGTATTCATTTCCCACACAGATATGCTTGCACATTTTAAAATTTCCATCAGTTGACACAAATTACATAAATATAAAATGAGATTTTAAAATAAGACTTCACCAAACCAGAACACAGGTATCAATTAACTATAATCTTCAAAGTAATCCCTTAGAACGGCAATAGCGATTCCTTCATTACTTGTACCTCAGTACTCAAAATCTTTTCTGGGCCTATGATGGAATTAAATTATTATGGCAATTAAAAAAATTTTGTACCAAAAATTGTAGTGTGTAACTTTCATTTTATTATCAAACAAATGACTATTTCCTCAAGATCAAATCTGGACTCAAAAAAAAAGGAGTGTTTGCCACACTGAAGAGTAACAAGAATGTGACACAGGCTCTGAAGGTGAAGAGGTATTCCAAAAACCGTTTTGGTAATTGTATAAATAATCTGAAAGTCATTTCTTTAGGGGAGAAAATGGTTATTTTGGTAAGTTCTAGTATGGTTTCTAAAAACTCATGCCTGTAGACTGATATCAGCAAAATGGCAAACTAGGTAACTCTAAGCCCTTGTTACCCAGTGGAGATGTCAAAAAAAAAAACCAAGCAAAAACTAGTTAAAATAATCTTATAGAAACTCTGGAAAATAAACAAAGGTATACAGCAACCAAGCAAATGCCCAATCAAGGAAAAGCCACATTAAAAACAGTAGGAAATTCATGGTGGTTTTTCTTGTTCTTGCCCAGCCCCCTCCTCAGCATGGTGTAGTCTTGGTGTAGAGATAGCAGCACAGTTCCCAATTCCTTCCGTCAAACCAGAGGGAGCATAGCAGACTTCATCTGTAATGTTCTAACTTGTTTGTGGGATGCCTGAGGAACTAGTCTGTTTCACCTAACTTGGAGCTCAGGCAGTGAAGAGCAACAGGCAGTACTTGGGAAGGCTGTAGGAAGACTAAGAGCTATAGATCCCTGGGCAAGAGATTATCGGTAAAGACATACACTAGACCATCTGGGGCTTGCAAAAGCTTGGGTGAGACTCTTTCGGAAATGAATACATTTAAAAGTAGCTATGTATATAAAGGAATAAAGAAAAAAATCATACTCAGGCCCAGGCAAGATGCATGCTCAGAAAAGACCTGAGAATACCTTAAGCCTTCACCTGAGGCTGATTCTAAGGCTCAGAGCATGCTCACTCAGTGAAAGACTGTCCCTGAAGAGAGCCAGTTTGCAATGACTAGAAGAGGTGGCTGTGTTTTCAGATGCCCAATTTTCAACAAAACAGCAAGGGCATATAAAGACATGGGAAAACATGACCCAGTCAAAGGAAAAAAACAGAGTGGCAGAAACCATCCCTGAAGAAGCAGAGACATAGGACTTATTAAAGACTTTAAAACAAAGGTTTTAAATATGCTCAGAGAGCTAAAGGAAAACATGCACAAAGAACCTAGAGGAAATCAGGAAAAAATGAAGGACCAAAATGTGATAATCAATAAACAGACAGACATTATAAAAAGGAAACAAATTCCAGTGCTCAAAAGTACAATAACTAAAACAAAAAATTCACTAGAGGGGTTCAACCGCATATTTGAGTAGGAATAAAGAATTAGCAAACCTGAAGTTAGGACAACTGAAATTACAGAGTCTGAGGAACAGAAAGAAAAAATAATGAAGAGAAGTGAACAGAGCCTAAGGGACTTGAGGGATTCTCTCAAGAAAAGCAACACATGCATTACAGGAGTCCCAAAAGCAGGAGAGAAAGAGAAAGGTGCAGAGAAATTATATGAAGATATAATAGCTAAAAACTTCCAAAATTAGATAAAATACATAAATTGACGAGTCCAAGAACCCAAGGATATTTAAATAGAATAAACTTAGAGACCCCCACAAAGACACAATATAATCAAACTGTTGGAATACAAATAGAGAATTCTGAAAGCATTAAGAGAAATGCAATTTGTTATACCCAAAGAATCCTCAGTAAGATTATCAGCCAATTTCTCAGTAGAAACCTTGGAGGCCAGAAGGCAATGGGATGACATTTTTAAATTGTTAAGGGGTGCCTGGATGGCTCAGTCAGTTCAGCATCCGACTCTTGATTTCAGTTCAGTTCATGATCTCAGGGTCATGAGATCGAGCCCCGTGTTGGGCTCTGCACTGGGTGTGGAGTCTGCTTAGGATTGTCTCTCTCCCTCTCTCTCTGTCCCTCCCCTGAACTCTCTCTAAAAAAAAATAAATGAATAAATAAATAAAGTGTTGAAAGGGAAAAGCTTGCCAATGGAGACTTCTATAACTAGCAAAACTGTCCTTCAAAAGATAAGGGAAAAGTTAAAACACTTCCAGATAAAGAAAAGCTGAGGGAGTTCATGATCAATATACTTGGACTACAAGAAATGCTAAACAAAGTCCTTCAGGTTAAAATGAAAGGAGGAGAGACAGTAACTTGTACTTGGTAAAGGTAAATACACAGGCAAATATAAAATCTAGTATTTTTGTAGTTTTGGTTTATAATTCCACTTTTTATTTTCTACAGGATTTAAAAGACAAATACATAAAATGACTATAAATCTATGTTAATGAATACATGATGTATGAAGATGTAAAGAAGTTTTTACATGCAATTCAGTTAAGCTGGTGTCAATTCAAAATAGACTGTTATAACTTTAATATGTTATATGTAATCCCCATGGTAACCACAAAATATAGAATATGCCAAAAAAAAAAAAAAAAAGGAAGAAATGAGACGGGAATCAAAATGTCACTACAAAAAAGTCAAGTAAACAGAAGAAGGTAGAAATAGAAGAAATGAATGATAAAAAGGCTCTAAAACACATTGAAAACAACATGGCAAAAGTCCTTCTTTATTGATAATTAATTTAAAAGTAAATGGATTAAACTTCAGAATCAAAAGGCACAGAGTGAAGGACTAGAGTTCAAAAAATGACAACATATTTGGTCTACAGATACTCATTTTAGATCTATAGACAAACAGAACAAACGTGAAAAGATGAACATAGTCTGTGTAAATAGTAATCAAAAGAGAACTATACAAATATTAGACAAAATAGACTAAGTCAAATACTGTTACAAGAGAAAAAGGACATTATAAATTGACAGAACATCAAGAATATACAACTATAACACATATATGCACCAAATACAAGAGCTCTGAACTATATGATACAAACACTAATAAAATTAAAAGGAAAAACAGCACTATAATAATAGGTGGAGACTTCAATATCCTACTTCCTACTTCCAATAACAAGTAGGAAAACCATTAGAATACCAATAAAAAATAGACTACTTAAACCATATGACAGATCAATTGCACCTAACTAACATAAAGAGAAAAATCCACCCAACAACAGAGAATACACATTTCTCTCAAGCATACATGGAACATCCTCCAGCATATGTTAGGTCGAAAATCAAGTCTTTTAAAAACCCAGATTTAAAAAAAACTGAAAACATACAAAGTATCTTTTCTGGTCACACAATGGAAAGAAACTAGAAAACGTTAACAGAAGGAAATGAAAAATATGTGGAAATTAAAGAACATACTCCCCTAAATACAAATGTGTCAACAAAAAAAAAAATCACCAGGAAAATATCTTGAGACAAATGAAAAACAAAAATTTTAAAAATTGAAAAGGGAGAGGAATTAAGGTGGTGGAGGAGTAGGGGACCCTAAGTTTCTCTATTCCCTTGAATATTGCTAGACAACTATCAAATCATTCTGAACACCTGTGAAATCAATCAGACATTCCGAAAAGAAATGCTGCAATTCTATAAATAGAAAAGCGACCACTTTCTGGAAGGTGCAGAGACCTGAATATGGGGTGATATACTGGAGGATATGGTGGAGGGGAGGGAGACTGCTTAAGGACGCTACTGCAAAGTATTATAAGTAGTGGAGCACAAAATCGGAACTTTTAGAAGTCTGCTACATATGTCCCTGGCTTAAAGGTGCTCAGGTAACAAAGTGAGGCAGAATCCCAGGTGGAATGGCATTGTCTCAGGATCCCTGGGGTCACAAGAATGGGGGTGCCTGAGTGCGGCAGAGTTCCCAGGCATAGGAGCAGGGAAGCCCACTGAGAACAGTGAGTTTAGGTGCCAGCTTTCTGCTCTGTATTGCCATAAACTGCGACCTGCTGCACATTCCAGTGACCACTTTCCTGGGAGGAGTCCAGCAAAAGGCAGAAGCATGGTGAGACCCCCTCCCTCCCTCCACAATAGGAACAGTGTGGACCCGCACCACAGGTGTCCATAAAATTTGAGTTTTTTTTTTTTTTTTTAAGATTTTATTTATTTTTTGACAGAGAGAGAGACAGCAAGAGAGGGAACACAAGCAGGGGGAGTGGGAGAGGGAGAAGCAGGCTTCCCGCGGAGCAGAGAGCCCAATGCGGAGCTCAATCCCAGGACCCTGGGATCATGACCTGAGCTGAAGGCAGATGCTTAACGACTGAGCCACCCAGGTGCCCCAAAATTTGAGTTTTGAAACTCAGTTGCGTGCCTGAAATAAAAGCGCTCAGTCATAGGCCAGATAAACACAGAGATCTGATAGAAATCAGGGAGACTAGAGTAATTGACTGCTTTTCTATGAGAGCTCACTGAAGAGTGAAGGGCGTGGACTTTCAGTTCCAGGGCTAGAGATTGGAGCACCACCATTTTCATGCCACCCATCAGTGCTGAAACCCTTCAGGGAGCAAAACAGCACCACATAGTGGAATCTGGAGCCACTTACACTATGCCTGGCCCCTTGGCAAGTGGGGAGCATTTCCACTAGGGCAAGGGCACCTGAGAATCAGTGCGACGGGCCCCCTCCCTCAGGAGACCAGTAGGAACAACTGGCCTGTACCAAGTTTACTGATCATAGAGGGCTGCAAAGCTCTTGGGGAAAACAGTATATAACATCCGTGGGTTTTGTTTAATTTTAATTTTTAAGTCTTTCATTATTATTTTTTCAGTTATTTTATTTTTTCAATTCTTTTTTAAAAAATTTTTATATATCTTATACATAAATTTTTATTTTTTGTTTCCTTTCATTGTATATTATTATATATATACAAAAGTTAAAATAGAAGTTTTTCTCTCTTTCTTATTTTGGGATCTAGTTTCCTTTAACATGAAGGTCAAAACACACCTAGGATCTAGTTTTTTTTGGGGGGAAGGGTTGTTTCTTGTTTTTTTTCTTGATTTGTATTGTTTTTGCTTTTCTTTTTTTCCTGTTGTCATCGTTATTGTTGTCTTTTCTCTTTCTTCTATTCTTTTCTGGACAAAATGATGACATGGAGACATTCAACCCAAAAGAAAGAATAGGTTGTTGAAAAAAAGAATAGGTTGTAGTATTCACTGCCAGGGATTTAATACGGATATAAGTAAGATATCTGAACTAGAATTTAAAACAATTGTAAAGATACTAGTTAGGTTTGAAAAAACCATAGAAGACACTAGAGAATCCCTTACTGTAGAAATAAAAGAACTAAAATCTAGTCAGGCAGAAATTAAAAATGCTACTACCGAGATGCAGTCCCAAATGGAGGCTCTAAAAATGAGAATAAATGAGGCAGAAGAGTCAGTGATTTAGAAGATAAAATGATGGAAAATAAGGAAGCTGAGAAGAAGAGAGAAAGAATCATGAAGGCAGACTTACAGAACTTAGCAATTCCATAACGCAAAATAATATCTGGATAATAAGGGTCCCAGAAGATGGAGAGAGGGATGGAAGGTTTATCTGAACAAATTATAGCTGAGAAGTTCCCTAATTTGGGGAAGGAAACAGGTATTCAAATCCAGGAAGCACAAACAACTCCCTTCAAAAAATCAATAAAAATAGGTCAACACCTCGACATAGAATAGTGAAGCTTACAAATTTCACAGATAAAGAGAAAATCCTGAAGGTAGCTTGGGATAAGAGATCCTTAATCTATGGGGGGGCGGAGCAAGATGGCGGAGGAGTAGGAGACCCGGATTTCGTCTCCTCTCAGGAATTCAGCTGGATAGGGATCAAACCACTCTGAACACCTACAAACTCAACAGGAGATCGAAGAAAAGAATAGCAACAACTCTCTGAACTTAAAAGCGACCACTTTCTGGAAGGTAGGACGTGCGGAGAAGTGAATCCGAGGCGATATTCGGGAGGATAGACGGCGGGGGAGGGGCCTCCGGCGGCCGCTTCTGGCAAGTGATAGAGCCGCGGAGCACAAAATCGGAACTTTTAAAAGTCTGCTCCGCTGAGGGACGTCACTCCGGTGGCTAAGCGGGGGGTGGAACCCTCACGGGACAGTGTGGTCTCAGGACCCTCGGGGTCACAGAAAGACCGGGGGTGCCTGAGTGTGGCAGAGCTCCCAGGTAACGGAGCAGGGAAGCCGGCTGCAGAGGCAGAGCCCAGGCGCGGGCTCTCAGCTCGGGGTTGCCATAAACCGTGATCCGCGGCACAGTCAGGCCACTGCTCCTCCGGCAGGGATGCAACAAGTGGCAGATCCGGGGAGACTCCCCTTCCTCCCTGGGAGGAGTGGTGCGGGAGTGCACCGCAGGGATCTGATGGGTTTGGAGACTCCACCCGGGGTTGGGTGCCAGAGATAGAAACGCGTGGTCACAGGCCGGGTGAGCACGGAGTGCGGCCGGAGACCGGGGAGCCAGGAGTGACTGACGGCTTTTCTCTGGGGGCTCACTGAGGAGCGGGGCCCCAAGTTCTTGGCTCCTCCGGGGCAGAGATTGAGAGGCTGCCATTTTCACTCTCGGACTCCAAAGCTGTACGGAAAGCTTGCAAGGAACAAAAGCTCCCGAGAGCAAGCCCGAGCAGATTACTTAGCCCTGACCCGGCAAGGGTGGGGCAATTCCGCCTCCGGCAAAGACATTTGGAAACCACGGCAACAGGCCCCTCCCCCAGAAGATCAGCAAGAACAGCCAGCCAAGACCAAGTTTACCGAACAATGAGAACGGCAGAACTCCAGCACTAGGGGAATACTACACATAGAATTCATGGCTTTTTTACCATGATTCTTTAGTCTTTCAAACTTAATTTTTTTTTTTAACTGTCTTTTTTTTTTTTGAATTTTTCTTTTTCCCTTTTTCAACCAACAACTTATCAATCCGTTTTTTAAAAAACATTTTTATTTTTCATTTTTAGAGTCATATTCTATCCCTTCATAGTAGTTACCCGTATTTTTGGCATATATATATATATAAATTGTTCTCTCTTTAAAATTTTGAGATAGTTTCTTCTAACAGATCAAAATATACCCTAAATCTCTAGTATATGGTTTTTTCCTACCCCCCTGCCTGATCACATTCTCTCCCTTTTTTTTTCTTTTTTCTTTTTTTAAATCCTCTTCTTTTTTCAAACAACTTCTTATCAATTCCTTTTATAAATTTATAATTTCCATCTTTACAGTCATATTCCATCCCTTCATCATATCAACCCTTATTTTTGTACATATATAAGTTTTTCTTTCTTTAAAATTTTGGGAGGCACTTTCTTCTAACAGACCAAAATACCCCCAAAATCTAGTGTGTGGCACTGATCTATATACCAGCCTATTCATATCTGATCACATTCTGGGTTTTTTTGGTTGTTTTGTTTTGTTCTCTTGTTTGTTTTTATCTTTATCTTTTTCTTTTTTCTCTCTTTCCCTTTCTTTTCCCACTGCTTCAGGTCTTTTCTGATTTGTTTAGAGTATATTTTCTGGGGACGTTGTTACTCTGCTAGCATTTTGTTCTCTCATTCATCTATTCTCCTCTGCACAAAATGACAAGACGGAAAAAATCACCTCCACAAAAAGAACAAGAGGTAGTACCGACTGCCAGGGACCTACTCAATATGGACATTAGTACGACGTCAGATCTAGAGTTCAGAATCATCACTTTAAAGATACTAGCTGGGCTTGATAAAAGCATGGAAGTTATTAGAGAAACCCTTTCTGGAGAAGTAAAAGAACTAAAATCTAACCAAGTTGAAATCAAAAAGGCTATTAATGAGGTGCAATCAAATATGGGGGCACTAACTGCTAGGATAAATGAGGCAGAAGAGAGAATTAGTGATATAGAAGACCAAATGATGGAAAATAAAGCAGCTGAGAAAAAGAGAGATAAACAAGTACTGGATCACAAGGGCAGAATTCGAGAGATAAGCGATACCGTAAGATGAAACAACATTAGAATAATTGGGATCCCAGAAGAAGAAGAAAGAGAGAGGGGCAGAAGGTATAATGGAGCAAATTATAGCAGAGAACTTCCCTAATTTGGGGAAGGAAACAGGCATCAAAATCCATGAGGCACAGAGAACCCCTCTCAAAATCAATAAAAATAGGTCAACACCCTGACATCTAATAGTAAAACTTAGGAGTCTCATAGACAAAGAGAAAATCCTGAAAGCAGCTCGGGAGAAGAGATCTGTAACCTACAATGGTAGAAACATTAGATTGGCAACAGACCTATCCACAGAGACCTGGCAGGCCAGAAAGGACTGGCAGGATATATTCAGGGCACTAAATGAGAAAAATATGCAGCCAAGAATACTATATCCAGCTAGGCTGTCATTCTCAATAGAAGGAGAAATAAAGAGTTTCCAGGAGAAACAAAAACTAAAGGAATTTGTGAACACTTAACCAGACCTGCAAGAAATATTAAAGGGGATCCTTTGAGCAAAGAGAGAGCCCAAAAGTAACAAAGACCAGAAAGGAACAGACAATCTACAGAACAGCAATTTTATAGGTCGCTGATCAAAGGCACTAAATTCATATCTTGCAGTAATTACTCTGAATGTAAACAGACTAAATGCTCCAATCCAAAGACACCGGGTATCAGAATGGATTAAAAAAAACAGATATATACAGAGCCTTCCATCCTAAAGCAACAGAATACACATTCTTCTCAAGTGCACATGGAACATTCTCCAGAATAGACACATTCTGGGTCACAAATCAGGTCTCAACCAAGATAGAAAGACTGAGATTATACCATGCGTTATTTTCAGACCACAATGCTTTAAAACTTCAAGTCAACTACAAGAAAAAATTTGGAAGGACCACAAACACATGGAGGTTAAAGACCATCCTACTAAGGGGTGGATAAGGGACAACACTGTACTATCTGTTGAAGGCAGAGCTGCCATGTTACCCTTTGGCAGGCTCAGCAGGGAAAGGCAAGAGACTGAGACTAGGGGCTCTTGGCCCTCATCCTGGACCAACGCCCACATGTGGGCTGGTAGGGGCAGTTTCTTCTGTTTCCTGGTGTGTGACTCTTCAGGTATCTATCTTTAGGCTGTAGAGCTTTATCTTAGGCAACACCTCTTTTCTTCAGGTGACTGGCTGCTGTTTCCAGGCCTCCTTATGAAGGACCACCCATGGTAGAGACCAAGAACTTCTTGGGGAGGTTAGTGCAACAAAGAGGTTAGGAGTCTGATCCCTGGAGCCAGAATGCCTGGATAGAACCCTGGCTCTGCCACTTATTAGGTATGTTGTGACCTTAGGCAAACTACTTTACCTTCCAGGGCCTCTGTCTTCTCACACGTAAAATGGGGATAATAATAATAATAGCACATATTTCATAAGACTGTTGTGATAAGTTAATGAGGCACTTAACACAGTGCCTGGGAAAGGCAATTTAAAATCACAGTGAGATAGTCCCACCCATGAGAATGGCTAAATTTTAAAAGACTAACCATATAAGCCAAGGCAGACAAGCATGAGGAACAACTAGAACTCTTATACATTGTTGATGGGAAATGTAGAATGATATAGCCTCTTTGGAAAACAGGTTGGCAGTTTCTTACAAAATGAAATATATACACAAATTGCATAAATATGAAAAATGCACATCTTTACAAAAAAAGAAATGTATATTTACTGCGTGGCCCAACAACTCTACTAAGAGAAATAAAAATATATGATCACAAAAGACTTGTAAACGAAAAAATAAAGCATCCTACTAAAGAATGAATGGGTCAGGCAGGAAATTAAAGAAGAATTAAAAAAATACATGGAAGCAAATGCAAATGAAAACATGACAGTTCAGAACCTTTGGGGACAGCAAAGGCAGTCCTAAGAGAGAAGTATATAGCAATACCAGCCTTTCTCAAGAAACAAGAACAGTCTCAAATACACAACCTAATATTACACCTAAAGAAGTTGTAAAAAGAACAGCAAATAAAGCCTAAATCCAGCAAAAGGGAAATAATAAAGAGTACAGCAGAAATCAATGAAATAGAAACAAACAAAAAAACCCCCAAAATAACAACCCAAAACAAAGCAGAACAGATCAATGAAACTAGGAGCTGGATCTTAGTAAGATCAATAAACCCCTAGCCAGATTTATCAAAATGAAGAGAGAAAGGACCCAAATACATAAAATCATCAACGAAAGGAGAGATCCCAATGAACACTGCAGAAATACAAACAATTACAAGAGAATATTATGAGCAATTATATGCCAACAAATTTGGCAATCTGGAAGAAATGGATGCATTCCTAGAAACATATGAACTACCAAAACTGAAACAGGAAGAAAGAGAAAACCTGAAAAGACCCATTACCAGCAAACAAACTGAAGCAGTAAAAATCTCCCAACAAACAAGAGCCTAAGGGCAGAGGGCTTTCCAGCAGAATTTTACCAAAAATTTAAAGAAGAATTAATACCTATTCTTCTGAAACTGTATCAAAAAATAAAAATGGAAGTAAAACTTCCAAATTCATTCTATGAGGCCAGCATTACCTTGATCCTAAAGACCCCACCAAAAAGGTGAATTAGACACCAATATCTCTGATGAACATGGATGCAAAAATCTCACCAAGATACCAACTAATAGGATCCAACAATACATCAAAAGAATTATTCACCATGACCAAGTGGGATTTATTCCTGGGCTTCAAGGTGGTTCAACATCCACAAATCATTCAATGTGGAACACCACATTAATAAAAGGACAAGAACCATATGATCCTCTCAAGAGATGCAGAAAAAGCATTTGACAAAATACAGCACTTAAATGAAGCTTGATGAAAACTATCCACAGTGTAGGGATAGAGGGAACATACCTCAGTATCATAAAAGCCATCTACGAAAAGCCCATAGCAAACACCATCCATAATGGGAAAAACAGAGCTTTTCCCCTAAGGTCAGGAACACGACAGGGATAGCCACTCCATGTGACAACAGTACTTGTTTAATATAGTACTAGAAGTCCTAGCCTCAGCAATCAGACAACAAAAAGAAATTAAAGGCATCCAAATTGGCAAAGAAGTCAAACTTTCACTTTTCACAGATGACATGAAACTCTGTAGAAATCCCCAAAATTGCTAGAACTGATACAGGAATTCAGCAAAGTGGCAGGATATAAAATCAATGCACAGAAGTCAGTTGCATTTCTATATACTAACAAGGAGGCAGATGAAAGAGAAATCAAGGAATTGATCCCATTTACAGTTGGACTAAAAACCATAAGATACCTAGGAATAAACCTAACCAAGAGGTAAAAGATCTATACTCTAGAAACTAGAGAACACTTATGAAAGAAATTGAGGAAGACACAAAGAAGACACAAAGAATTCCATGCTCATGAATGGGAAGAACAAATACTGTTAAAATGTCTACGCTACCCAGAGCAATCTACACATTCAACGCAGTCCCTATCGAATTACCCTCAACATTTTTCACAGAGCTGGAACAAATAATCCTAAAAATTGTACAGTACCAGAAAAGACCCCAAATATCCAATGGAATGCCGAAAAAGAAAACCAAAGTTGGAGGCATCACAATTGTGGACTTCAAGCTGTATTACAAAGCTGTAATCAAGACAGTATGGTACTGGCACAAAAACAGACACATGGATCAGTGGATCAGAATAAAGAACCCAGAAATAGACCCTCAACTTTATGGTCAACTAGATCTTCGACAAAGCAGGAAAGAATATCCAGTAGAAAAAGGACAGTCTCTTCAACAAATGGTGTTGGGAAAATTGGACAACCACATGCCAAAGAATGAAACTGGACCATTCTCTTACACCATATA
This sequence comes from Neomonachus schauinslandi, assembly GCF_002201575.2. NCBI lineage: Eukaryota > Metazoa > Chordata > Mammalia > Carnivora > Phocidae > Neomonachus > Neomonachus schauinslandi. Next base: position 80,452,512 of record NC_058405.1, read on the forward strand.
CAAAGATAAATTCAAAATGGATGAAAGACCTCAATGTGAGACAGGAATCCATCAAAATCTTAGAGGAGAATATAGGAAGCAGCCTCTTCAACCTCAGCTGCAGCAACTTCTTACTAGACATGTCTCCAAAGGCAAGAGAAAAGCAAAAATGAACTATTGGGACTTCATCAAGATAAAAAGCTTTTATACAGCACAGGAAACAGTCAACAAAACTAAAAAGCAACCTATGGAATGGCAGAAGGTATTTGCAAATGTCTTATCAGATGAAGGGCTAGTATCCAAATCTATAAAGAACTTATCAAATTCAACACCCAAGAAAAAAAATCCAATGAAGAAATGGGCAGAAGACATGAACAGACATTTCTCCAAAGAAGACATACAAATAGCCAACAGACACATGAAAAATTTTCAGTATCACTCATCATCAGGGAAAAACAAATCAAAACCACAATGAGATACCACCCTGCACCAGTCAGAATGGCTAAAATTAACAAGTCAGCAAACGATAGATGTTGGCAAGGATGCGGAGAAAGGGGAATCCTCTTACACTCTTGGTGGGAATACAAACTGGTGCAGCCAGTCTGGAAGGCAGTACGGAGGTCCTCAGGAAGTTAAAAGTAGAGCTACCCTATGACCCAGCAATTGCACTACTAGGTATCTATCTAAAGGATACAAACAGTGATTCGAAGGGGCACATGCACTCCAATGTTGGCAGCAGCAATGCCCACAAAAGCCAAACTATGGAAAGAGCCCAGATGTCCATCAACAGATAAATGGATAAAGATGATGTGATGGAAACACACACACACACACACACACACACACAGGAATATTACTCAGCCGTCAAAATGAATGACATCTTGCCATTTACAATGATGTGGATGGAACTAGAGGGTATTATACTAAGTGAAATAAGTTAGAAAAAGACAAATACCATATGATTTCATTCATATGTGGAATTTAACAAACAGACGAACATAGGGGAAGGGAAGGAAAAATAAGATGAAAATAGGGAGGCAAACTGTAAGAAATGCTGAACTCTAGGAAACAAATTGAGGGTTGCTGGAGGGGAGGTAGGTGGGAGGAAGGGATAATTGGGTGATGGACATCAAGGAGTGTACTTGATGTAATGAGCACTGGGTGTTATATGTAAATGATGAATCCCCAAATTCTACCCCTGAAAGTAATAATATGGTATATGTTAACTAAATTGAATTTAAATAAAGAATAAAAAAAATAAAAGGGAATCTGGGATGGGAGGGAAAATAAGTATAGCACATCTTTTTTGCCTTCTGAATGTTGAACCTTATGAACAAATTACTTATTTGAAAATAAATGTACAAAAATTAAAATGAACAAAATTATAAAATCATGGGTAAAAAAAATTGAAATGTACAAGATGCACTGATAGCAGTGTTAAATGGAAATACATAGTTGTAAATACATTAAAAAAGAAATGGCAAACCAACAATCTAACTTTATGCCTTAGGAACTAGAAAAATACAAACTAAACCCAAAGCTAGTGGAAGGAAGGAATAATAAAGATTAGAGTGGTGATAAGGAACTACAGAATAAAAAAATGGAGGAAAAAAAAATCGACAAAAGCAAAAGTTGGTTTTTTGAAAGAACCAGCCCCTGGTTTCACTGATGTACAATTGTTTTTTAAGTTTCTATGTCATTTATTTCTGCTCTAATCTTTATTATTCCCTTTCTTCTTCTGTATTTAGGCTTTGTTGTTCTTTTTCCAGGTCCTTTAAGTGTAAGGTTAGGTTGTTTGAAATTTTTGTCAATTCTTAAATTCATCTTTTTTTAAAGATTTTATTTTTATGTAATCTCAATACCCAATGTGAGGCTCGAATTTTTAAAAATTTTTTATTGTTATGTTAATCACCATACATTATATCATTAATGTTTGATGTAGTGTTCCATGATTCATTGTTTGTGCATAACACCCAGTGCTCCATGCAGAATGTGCCCTCTTTAATACCCACCACCAGGCTAACCCATCCTCCCACCCCCCTCCCCTCTAGAACCCTTGGTTTGTTTTTCAGAGTCCATCGTCTCTCATGGTTCATCTCCCCCTCCGATTTCCCCCCCTTCATTCTTCCCCTCCTGCTATCTTCTTTTTTTTCCTTAACATATATTGCATTGTTTCAGAGGTACAGATCTGTGATTCAACAGTCTTACACAATTCACAGTGCTCACCATAGCACATACCCTCCCTAATGTCTATCACCCAGCCACCCCATCCCTCCCACCCCACCCCCCACTCCAGCAACCCTCAGTTTGTTTCCTGAGATTAAGAATTCCTCATATCAGTGAGGTCATATGATACATGTCTTTCTCTGACTATTTCGCTCAGCATACACCCTCCAGTTCCATCCACGTCGTTGCAAATGGCAAGATCTCATTCCTTTTGATGGCTGCATAATATTCCATTGTGTATATATACCACATCTTCTTTATCCATTCATCTGTCGATGGACATCTTGGGTGAGGCTCAAACTTAAAACCCCAAGTTCAAGAGTTGCATGCTTCAATGACTGACCCAGCCAGGCACCCCAAGATTTTTCTTGTTTCTTGAGGTAGGCCTCTATTGCTATATTCTTCCCTCTTAGCACTGCTTTTGCTACATCCCAAAGATTTTGGACCACTGTGTATTAATTTTCATTTGTTTCCATATATTGTTTTATTTCCTCTTTGATTTCCTAGTTGACCCATTCATTGTTTAGTAGCATGTTGTTTAACCTCCATGTATTTAAAGTCTTTCCAATTTTTTTTCTTGTGGTTGATTTCTAGAAAGGTTGGTTCTTTTCAATCAAAACTGACAACTCTTTACACTAAGAAAAAGAGAAGAATCAACTTACTAAAATCATAAAGGAAGTCGGAACATGATGACCAATCTTATAGGAGTGAAAAGGATTACAAGAGAGTACTAAGGACAATTGTATGCCAAGAAATTGGATAACCTAGATGAAATGGACAAATTCCTAGAAACACACTACCTACCAAGACTGAGTAAGGAAGAAATAGAAAATCTGAACAGATCAATAACAAGCAAGGAGATTGAATCAGCAATCAAAAGCCTCCCCAAAAGAAAAGCCCTAGGCCAGATGGTTTCACTCGTGAATTCTACCAAAAATTTAATGATGAATTAACACCAACCTTCCTGAAACCCTTCCAAAAAATTGAAGGGGTAGGAACACTTCCTAACTCATTCTATGAGGCCAGCATTATCAAAGCCATATGAAGATACAACAAGAAAACTACAGACAACTATCTGAGTATCAATGCAAAATCTTCAACTAAGTATTAGCAAATCAAATTCAGCAGCATATTAAAAGGATACTACATCATGACCAAGTGGGATTTATTCCTAGAATATAAGGATGATTCAACATGTGAAAATCAATTAATGTTATATACCAGAGCAGGAAGAAGTAAAAATCCATACATGATCCCCTCAATCAATGCAGAAAAAGGATTTGACATATTTCAACACCTTTTCATTATAAAAACACTCAATGTACTAGGAATTTAGGGAAACTACATCAACATAAAGGCAATACATGAAAAACTCACAGCTAACGTTACACTAGATAGAGAAAAAGCTGTCAGTTCTTCACTAAGATCAGAAACAAGATCAGGATGTATGCATTTGCCACTGCTATTTAACATATTATTGTAGGTTCTAGTCAGAGTAATTAGGCAAGAAAAAGAAGTAAAAGACATCCAAATTGAAAAGAAGTGACATTATCTATTTTTTTGCAGATGACATGATCTTATATGTAACAAAACCCTAAGGAGGCCAAAAAATACTTGCAGGGCTAATAAATGAATTCAGCAAAATGTAGAATACAAAAGCAATACACAAAAATCACATGCATTTCTAACTAGCTCTCTGAAAAGGAAATTAAGAAAACAATTCCTTTAAATAGAATACAAAAGAATACACTTAGGAATAAACTTAAACAAGGAAGGAACAGACTTGTATACTTATACACCATATCAGACTGCTGAAAGAAATGAAAGAAGGCAAAATAAGAGGAAAGACATCCCACATTCATGGACTGGAAGACCTAATACTGTTGACAATACTACCCAAAACAATCTACAATTCAATGCAATCCCATTAAAATTCCAGTGATGTTTCAGGCAGAATAGAAAAACCCATTCTCAAAGTCATATGAAATCTCAGGGGCCCCAAACTGCCAAAAAATCTTGAGAAAGAACAAAGTTGGAGGGCTCACACATCCTGATTTCAAAACTTGCTACAAAGCTATAGTAATCAAAACAGTGTGCTACTGGCATAAGGACAGACAGACCGATGGAATAAAATAGACATCCCAGAAATAAACCTTCACATATATGGTTAACTGAGTATTGACAAGCATGCCCAGACCATTCAATGGAGAAAAGACCATCTTTTCAACAAATGATGCTGAGAAAAGTGGACATTCACATGGAAAAGAATGAAACTGGACCTTTCTCTCATACTATATACAAAAATTAACTCAAGAGTGTAAGAGCTAAGGGGCACCTGGGTGGCTCAGATGGTTAGGCGTCTGCCTTCGGCTCAGGTCATGATCTCAGGGTCCTGGGATCGAGCCCCACATTGGGCTCCTGGCTTAGCGGGGAGCCTGCTTCTCCCTCTCCCTCTCTCCCTGCTTATGTTCTCTCTCTCTCTCTCTCTCTCCCTGCTTCTCCCTCTCCCTCTCTCCCTGCTTATGTTCTCTCTCTCTCTCTCTCTCTCTGTCTGTCTCAAATGAATAAATAAAATCTTTAAAAAAAAAAGAGTGTAAGAGCTAAAACTGTAAAACTCTTAGAAGAAAACACAGGGGAAAAGCTTCATAATGTTAGATTCAGCAATGGTTTCTTGGCTATGATACAAAAGCACAGGCAACAAAAGAAAAAATAAACAGAACTTTATCATTAACTTTTGTGGATCAAAGAATGCTATCGAGAGAGTAAAAAGGTAACCCACAGAATGGGAAAAAAGATCTGAAAATGACATATCTGATAAAGTATTAGTATCCCTAGTGTATAAAGAACTCCAACCCCACAACAAAATAATCCAATCCAAAAGAAAGGACTTGAAAGGACTTTTCTTCAAAGAGGATGTAAATAAGCAATAAATAAGCATATGAAAAAATACTGAACATAAAATGCAAATCAAAATCACAAGATACTATTTCATACCCATTAGGATTACTAAAAAAACTCTAGAAAACAACACTGTTAGTGAGAATATGAGGAAACTGGAACCCCATGCACTACTGGTGGGAATGTAAAATGTATAGCTACAGTAAAAAAACTTTGTGTTCCCTCAAAAAGTTAAACATAAAATTATCGGGCGCCTGGGTGGCTCAGTTGGTTAAGCGACTGCCTTCGGCTCAGGTCATGATCCCAGGGTCCTGGGATCGAGTCCCGCATCGGGCTCCCTGCTCTGCATGGAGCCTGCTTCTCCCTCTCCCACTCCCCCTGCTTGTGTTCCCTCTCTCGCTGTGTCTCTCTCTGTCAATAAATAAATAAAATCTTTAAAAAAAAAAAAACAAAAAACCAAAAAAAACCCCCATAAAATTATCATATGCCACTAAACTGGACACTTAAAAATGATTATAAAGGTAATCTTTGTTATGTATATTTTACCACTATAAAAATGTTTAAAATGCATGCACATGACTTATAACTTAAATGTTATAATTAAAGACCATATGTGAGATAGCATCAATATGGAAGACTGAAGAGTATCAACAAATTCATTGACAGTATATTGAGCCTATGTCCTAGGCATCCTCATGGGATTAAAAAGAAAAAAACTAAGAGTCAAATGGACAAGTACCATTACTAAATATATTACTTTTGTCATGTTGAAACTTTCATGATCCTATTTCTTGAATTGAAAAATGTGATTAAAAATTATTAAAGATCATATGTATCAAAGAATTTTTAAAGTGATGGATATGCAACTATGTGGTATTTGTTTAGAAATGAGCGTTAGAAAGTGTAAGAATATTACTTGCTCTGATGCAAATAAATACATGAAAAAATGATGGAATGATGTATAAGAAAAAGCATGTTTGCATTTACCCAAGTAAGTGAAATTCTACAACATGCAGATTTTGAAAATTTTCTGTGCTGTTTTAAGAAGCTTATTTATTTAACAGTTAGCTGTGGGACCAGATGGCAAATAGCCAAAAAATTTTTTAAATGTACAAATTGTTCATTTTCAAGCTGTAGACATCAGGCTGTAGGGATCACCCAATACCTTCCAAACTTGTTTAAAAGTTACTCAGTAAATTTTACAATCTATACAAAGAAACAAAGTGACAAGTTCATGTTAAAAACTTTAGTTTCATTGAGTCTATATTTTTAAGTTATTACCTGGAATCAAGAGAAGTAAAAAGTTGATCAAACTGTTTCTCCAGAACCTCTATAAGACTGACCGTTTCCTCTTCTGTTTGATTGTGTATGTGTTCTAGCATCTGCGAAGAACATAATACAAAGACCTAATTTGGTATTTTTATTTTGTAGAAATTGTACTGTTCAAATAATTTTAAAAGTAAAAGGTACTTTGGACTTTTCAAAGTAACCACACAAGAGGAGATTAGGTGATAAAAATGGAATAAGTTACAGGTTCAACTTTAAATCCTGGTACTTGTCAGCAAGATCACATCTTTGTTGGCACTATGCACTGATAAACTGGCAAAAAGGCCTAGAAAATCCACTAAGTTTTCTAAACTTCTTATTCCTTTTTATCATTACAGGAAGAGTCATTCTGGATAGCTGAATTTCTCTCTGGCAGGATTCCTTAAATGAAAAAACCTTAATACATAATATTAGACATACCTGAATTAAAATGTTACTATTCCACATCTTTGCATTTTTTGACAGAATTGTTGCTTGAGATCTGTGACCCTTTTTTCCATTTTCTCCCTTTTAGAACAGGAATGTCTATCTTATACCTGTCTAACCAATGTATTTTAGAAGGAGATTAAGTATCTAGTTTCACAGGTTCATGGTTGGAGAGGAATTTTGCCCCCAAATGAATCATACCCTGAGTCTCAGCCATACCTGATTTAGAAGATATTTAGATGAGATTTTGGACTTGATGCTGGAATAGATTTAAGACTAGGTTGGGATGGGGTGAATGTATTTTGCATATAAGAAGGACATGAATCTGGAGGGGGTCAGAGAGCAGATTGTTATGGGTTGAATTTTGTCCACCCCTCTCCCAAATTTGTATGTTGAAGTCTTAACTCCTGTATCAGCTATAATCTTTTGACTGCCTTGGTTGTAAATTTGTTGCTGCTGGGTGCTTAGGAGCTTGTTTTTTGTCACCAAGTGAGTCTCTTCTGGGGGGGGATGGAGTAAAGGAGGAAAGAAAATAAGATTCTTTGTGTAAGGGTAAACAGCCGAATAATGAGCAATGTTAGAAAGATGGTCTGCAATACTTTCAAGACAAAATTCAGCTCACAGCAAGAAAAAATCATGGTTCCTTAATAGTGCTCCAATTTCAGTAGACCGCTAGCATAACAATGCCACAAGACCAATCCTAGCAGGCCATGGAAGTCTTCTATTCTTTTGTATGTTTCTCTGTCATTGGATTATCATGCTCAATAACTTAGTGCTAGGCTCTAACTTCAGTGATATACCCCTAAATATACACATTTAAAGAGAACATGCCTTAATTCACTATAGAATTTAATCATTTAAAATGCTTACTTTTACAGCAACACTTAATTGTTCAAAACTATAGCCTGCTATCTTCAATGCTTCATCAATTTCTTCTGCAGTTTTAGTTTCCTAAGAAGGCGAAAAGGGTCCACATACAAATATAAAATATAAAAATAGATGCTTGTATACATTATATTAGTTGCAAACGTATCAGGCTACAATTTTGATTACAAAAGTAACACAGACCACCACAGAAGTCTGAAAATAAGTAACAAAAATGACACTTTCAATCCTACTTATCCAGAAATTTAAAACTAACATTTTAGAGTTTTGATTATAGATTATAGTATTCAAGATTGTTTTTAGAAATCTTTTTGAAAAAATACTTTTAAGTTGGAAAATGGTTACACAAAATATTCTGTCTTGAGGGGCGTCTGGGTGGCTCAGTTGTTAAGTGTCTGCCTTCAGCTCAAGTCATGATCCCAGGGTCCTGGGATCAAGCCCCACATCGGGTTCCCTGCTCAGCGGGAAGCCTGCTTCTCCCTCTCCCACTCCCCCTGCTTGTGTTCCCCCCTCTCTCTGTGTCTCTGTCAAATAAATAAATCTTAAAAAAAAAAAGAAACCAACTATCTTGAAAAATGTACCATGGCAATTAATGCACACACGTAAAAATTAAGTTTTTAAAGATTATAATTTGGCCATGTTAAAATTTAAACTTAAAGTAAAAGATAGCAAGATTAAGTGCTTTCTCCCTTCCTCTAGCTCACTAAATATCTTTTTAATAATAGCATTTTGGAATTTGTTCTATTTCTGATCTTAAACTAAAATAATACATTATTTAAAGTTATAGAAACAGGTTAAATTCAATCTTCCAACAATAACCTCATCATCATCACAGTGAATTAATTAGGCCTTTTGGTTGCCATTAAAATGACTGGAAAAATCACATTCAGAATCTAGAAACTTGTACTTTATACAAGTTTCACATAATCTAGATTCAATAACTAGGTTCAAAGGGAAGAAGCTACATATGGTTAAACATTAAGAACACTAATAGAGTTGGTCAAAGGGAGACTGGGTTGCCTTAGGAAAAATGAGAATTGTTCAAGCATATTTAGAATAAGAGATTCAGGTAAAGAATGTAGGTTTACCTCTTACCTTTATGCTTCTAAAAAAAAAACCAAAAAAACAAAAACCCTATAATTATAGCAACCTTGAGAGGAGAGTTAAGCTACCAGACACAAAGTAAAAATGTTTGGCTTCATCTTACTTCACAAGTAACATTTTTTCATACCGCCATTAGAGATGAGGAGTTCAAAATAGTCCTGTGTGTGGATGTTGAATGTTCTAAACCAATAGTTAGCTGGTCAGAAGTCTTTTTAAAGTCCTGCGAACAATTCTTTATCCTGAAAAATGTCAAGTACATTATTTTAAATACCATATTAATATAACAATTTTAACCTTCTATTCTGATTTTTACTATCAAAAATAATTCATATGACAACTTATAATAACAATTATAGTGGGTTCTTAGTCATCTATGATAAGCAAAAAGAGGGAAACCATGGCTAAATATGCTTCCATATAAAAATTTTACCAAGAATTCAACTTCTTAGCAAATCCCTAAAAATAAAAAAATTTATCTCACAGTATAAATTGTGCTTCAATCTCCTAATTACCTCTCCTTACCTGATTTTTTTTTTTTAAAGATTTTATTTATTTATTTGAGACAGAGAGAATGAGAGAGAGAGAGCACATGAGAGGGGGGAGGGTCAGAGGGAGAAGCAGGCTCTCTGCCGAGCAGGGAGCCCGATGCGGGACTCGATCCAGGGACTCCAGGATCATGACCTGAGCTGAAGGCAGTCGCTTAACCAACTGAGCCACCCAGGCGCCCCCTTACCTGATATTTTTTGATAGAGATGTTGACAGTCACTGAACTGTCTTTAAGCTCAATTACTTATACACAAATGCCTGCTATTAAAAAAATGTGCTTATAGGCTTAGATAATTTACGAAAAGGTAATGAATTTACTAGGTAAGTTAATTTGCAAAGAAAAAATTAGTTTCATTTCTTATCTACACATGCTAGAGTTTTTGCCCATTTTTTAAATTTTTTATTTTTTAAAGATTTTATTTATTTATTTGACAGAGAGAGAGCAAGAGAGGGAACACAAGCAAGGGGAGTGGGAGAGGGAGAAGCAGGCTTCCCACTGAGCAGGAAGCCCGATATGGGGCTCGATCCCAGGACTCTGGGATCACGATCTGAGCCGTAGGCAGCCGCTTAACAACTGAGCCACTCAGGTGCCCCTATTTTTTTTTTTTTTAAAGATTTTATTTGTCAGAAAGAGAGAGAGAAAGAGAGTACAGAAGCAGGGGGAGCAGCAGGCAGAGGGAGAAGCAGACTCTTGGCTGAGCAAGGAGCCCGATATGGGGCTCCATCCCAGAACCCTGGGATCATGACGTGAGCTGAAGGCAGAGGCTTAACTGACTGAGCCACCAAGGCGTCCTGAGTTTTTGCCATTTTTATCTTTATAGCCCCATACTGGCTAACAGACAGTAAGCTCTTGATAAATGTGTGCTGAATAACTTAATCATAAGCCTGTAATAGTTTATAGAAGTAACTATGATGTTTAAATGTTACCCTTATAGAGAAAAAATAGACTTAAACTTAATTTTTAAACATTCAGTTACTTTGAAAAGTGAATATTCATGTTCTTGAAAACATGTGAATGCATAAGCCCTTAGGAGTTCATTATTCAATTCCTGTTTCAAAATATTAAAGATAAATCAGGAAGCAATACATTATTTTTAAACAGACTTATCCCTTGACACATAAACAACTATTTTAAACCAAACTATTGAAATTAAGGAATAGGAGTTTCTAACATAAGTATACTTGACATGGAGAATTTAAAAAAACAAAACAGTAATTTGGAAAAAATTTGGGTATTTAAAATAGATTCATCTACTTCTGAAAGTTAAATTTCACTTTATAACCACACTTGATATAGTTATATGTATCCAGACAAGAATATAAACAGATTTAACTTGTACAAGTAAGGTTTAAAAAGTCAGAAATTTTCACTTAGAAGTCAGATCTCTAGGAAGGAAGATTGGCAACACTGGGTTGGTCTTAACACACAGCAATAATTGGCTGGAGCTGAAAAGGGGCCACCTCCTTTGGAGGGGGGTGAACCTTCTTTTGTCTGCCACAATTCATACCACTCATTGTTTAAACTCTACATCACCCAGTAAGTCATCTTCTAGACTCCTGCAGGTACTCAAATCTGTTGTGGCTGCTGACTTACATGGAGCAGAAAAGATTCCTAATGATTTATTCTAATCATTTCATTCAGAACTTATGGAGGAAATGACGTGTAATACAAATATAGGGGTTGGCATTCAGTAAGCCTGAGTTCCACTGGTCCTGTCAATAACCAGTTGCCAGATTTTAGCTAAGTGGCTTACTACCTAAAGAGGTAACTATATTCTTTTGGTGTCTGTCTAAGCACCCATTTATGTCTGGACAGAGAAGCTGCATCAGTAATGTGAAAAGCCATCGAATGCTAGTATAAAATATTTGGATTTTATTTAGGTAGGCAGTGAAGAAGCATGGAGCAGGGAAGAGTAGGGAGGTGCTAAGGAGGTAGTCAAAAAAGAATAAGAATTAAATAGAATAGTAGAAATGGAAGATAAATTATGGATATGAAAGATACTGTGGAAATTATAGTCTGCAGGAGGCAAAATGAAGGAGATATGAGGAAATGGGGTGATTTACTGATGCTTGGTGCCATTAATAAAATTGAAAGTTTTCTTTCTTTTTTTTTTTTAAAGATTTTATTTATTTGACACAGAGACACAGTGAGAGAGGGAATACAAGCAGGGGGAGTGGGAGAGGGAGAAGCAGGCCTCCCGCAGAGCAGGGAGCCCGATGTGGGACTCGATCCCAGGACCCCGGGATCATGACCTGGGCCGAAGGCAGACGCTTAATGACTGAGCCACCCAGGCACCCAAAATTGAAAGTTTTCAAATAAGATTGTTCCTTGAAGGCTTCCTGTGTTTATTTCCCACATAATTTTTTACCATATTAAATATGCTTTAAAAAGTTAAAGTTATACAAAAATATAATTGCCTTCTGAGTAGGGTCTCAGTGAATTAATTGGGACTTAAAAAGTTACAAAGTAAAAATTTATGATTTTTTCACTGTGATCCATCCCATCCCATCCCATAGTCAACCCTAATTGTAAATTTATCTAGGACTGAAACATGATTTCAGAAAAACCATAGCAAATGTCAAAACATCATGGTATTTCATCTAACAAACATTTATTACATGCTTACTGTGTCCAGCACCAGGAACGTAGAAAGCAGTAAAATGTGGTCCATGCCCTTACAGGGGCTTATAGACTAGCAGAAGAAGACATATAAATAAATAAGTGCAATAAAAAGTAACACAGGTGCTGGTCTCCAGCTGGGATATGTTTAAAAAAAAAAAAATCTCTGCATTACTAATTCAAAAAGAGCTTAATATATACATGTACAAAGTCCTATCAAAGAAAGGAAAAAATGAGTAAAAGAATCCCAAAATTATTACTTTTCCTTTAATCGATCACCTCTCACACCACCTCTTTCCAAAGTCCTCTACTATGTCATGCTCATGATACTCTTAAGAATTAACACCTTTTTAAAGCCACACCTTACTCTCAGCCAGCACCAGTAACTTTTGCTAGAATGACATTCTCAGCTTTAACTTGCATTCTTTTTTTCCCCCTACTTTAAGTAAGGACAAACTTATGCTTCTTTAGGAGCTGGATTCTCCATTTCACTAACAGTTAAGACAAATTATAAAAGAGCACTCTACAACGGGAGATATAGGCTTCCAGATGGAATGAATAAGTCACTGGAATAAAAAATACAACATAGGGAATGTAATCAATGATATTGTAATAGTGTAGGTGACAGATGGTAGCTACACTTGTGGCGAGCATAGCATAACATATAGAGAAGTTGAATCACTATGTTGTACCCCCTGAAAATTATGTAATAGTGTGTCAACTATACTTAAAAGAATTTATAAAGAGCACTCTATAAACAATGGGCTTTCTTAGAAACACTGATCTAAGAATGACATTTTATCAATGATGCTAAAATTATCCTTTCAGAAATACACTGAACTTCAAATACTAAAATATGTACACATAAAACATACTTTTTAGGCTGCAGTTTTTCCATAAAAGAATCTTCTTTAATATATCCATCTGTTGGGCAGTATCCTTGTCTCCTATTTATAGTTGTAGCAATCTTAGGACAAAACAAGAATAAAAACAAAAACAAAGTCATTCAATAAATTCCATTTATCCAGAATTCAAATAACTAGTGTGCCATTCATAAATAAACTTAATCCTCTTTATTTTTTTTTAAAGATTTTATTTATTTATTTATTTGAGAGAGAGAAACAGCATGAGAGGGGATAGGGTCAGAGGGAGAAGCAGGCTCCCCGCCGAGCCGGGAGCCCGATGTGGGACTCGATCCCAGGACTCCGGGATCATGACCTGAGCCGAAGGCAGTCACTTAACCAACTGAGCGACCCAGGCGCCCAAACTTAATCCTCTTTAAATCAAAGAAAAAATTGTACGTGTATGATGCTTTTACCTTATTTTAATTTTTGAAGATATCTAATTTGGCAGCTATTAATTAAACAGAACATTAATTAAAACACTTCATTCTACCACCATTCTAAAGGAAATACTTGTAATACTTTAAAAGTCTACTGTAAAATTTTCACAATGACATCTCCAGTTATGTTCAAAACTTTAAAATACTTAGGAATAAATTTAATAAGAAAAATATAAGTTCTAAGAAAAGAAAACCAAATAATTTATTGGGATCATATAACAAAAACAGAGTAAATGGAAAATCATGTCAAGTTCCTAGAGACAAAGATTTAATATCCTAAAATATATCTAATATAAAATACAAAAAATTAGTACAATTCTTTAGTTCATATGCAAAATATACTATGCAAGAATTATAAAATTTTAACATACCATTCAGTAGAGAATTATCCCACCAGATCATAAAGCTAATGTAATTAAAATCCTAGGGTACTGGGACAATAAATGAGTAGAATACAGCCACATTTGTATGGGAACTTAATACAGAATACAAGGGGCATTTCAGTGAAATAGAAGGATTATTCGGCAAATAGTGTGAGAAAGGCAGCTTATCATTCTGAAGAAAAAAGTTATACACCCTCCCTACATCATATAAAATAGATTATAAAGTATATATAGATCTTTAACACGATAGAAGTATGGAAAATACATGTATAACTCTGAGATGGGAAGGTCTGCCTAATCAAAGAAAACCTAGAAACCATGAAGGAGGGAGAAAAATGACTAAAAGAAACATTTCTGAATGGCTAAATATAATAAACAAAATTCAAAGTGAAAGACTGGGAGAAAATAGTTAAGATATACAGGACAAAGTATGAATATCCTTATCACATGAAGTATTCTTACAAGTTAGGAAAAAGACAATTCAAAAGGAAAATGTGCAAAGGATCTGAAGGGATCTATTAAAGATAGAGAAGCTGATAAGTCAACATATGAAAGTGCTCAATTTCACTAGTAATCAGGGAATTACAGTTTAAAGCAAGGATATACCTGCTTCTTGCTCATCAAATTGCCAAACATTAAAATATGACAAATTCGAACATGGATTTGTTTTGGAGTTAGAAATTAACAGAACTTGCTCACAGAATTTTTTTTGGTAGGAGTGGTTTTGAGATTATATAAAGATATAGTAAAAAATTTTGAAAACCACCTAAATGTTTATAATAAAGGGATTAGTTAAGAATTATAGCACTTTGGGGCACCTGGGTGGCTCAGTCGTTAAGCATCTGCCTTTGGCTCAGGTCATGATCCTGGGGTCTTGGGATCGAGCCCTGCATCAGGCTCCCTGCTCAGTGGGGAGTCTGCTTCTCCCTCTCCCCCTAGCTTGTGCGCTCTCTCACTCACTCTGTCTCTCTCAAATAAGTAAAATCTTAAAAAAAAAGAATTATAGCACTTATGTACAATGGTTTATTATGAAGCCATTAAAAGTAATTATAGGGTATTAGCCAATGTTTTAAAAGTCAGCTGAGGTCTATACATTAAGCATATTATTTGTTATTAAACGTGAACTCAATTTTGAGTTGAAAATGCATCTTTCCTTCTACATAGTATTACCGATTGATTTAATTTAAATTTGCGCACATGAAACTTTTTAAAAAGTAATTGTAGGAGACTCTCCTGAAAATAAGTTAACATTGATGTTGCTAAAAAAAAAATAAAGACTACTAAATGTTACAGCCTCCCACTTAAATATACTTTTTTGGTAGCGGAGAGGATATTCTGTCAAGGTTTTAGGTGTAACATACTAAAGATAGCCATGTATTATTATTATTTTTTTTTTAAGATTTTATTTATTTATTTGACAGAGAGAGACACAGCGAGAGAGGGAACACAAGGAGGGGGAGTGGGAGAGGGAGAAGCAGGCTTCCTGCTGAGCGGGGAGCCCGATGTGGGGCTCGATCCCAGGACCCTGGGATCCCGACCTGAGCCGAAGGCAGACGCTTAACGACTGAGCCACCCAGGCGCCCCTCGTATAAAGATTCTTAACATGTAATTTACAAAATAAAAGTTCTCTTCCCAACCCCGACAGCTTGTCATCTAAGTTTTCTTTCTGGTGGTTTTTTGGCTTGTTTTCGTTAACTGTAAATGAAAAAGTGTGGTCAGATTTAGCCAGTATTTCTTTTATGGTTCCTGATTTCAGTGATATGTTTAACAAGACTTCCCCACCCAAAATTATACAATTATCTATATTTTCTTCTAGTTTACATTTTTAATTTGCATATTAACATTTCCAATCCACATGGGATTTTAATATATATTACCTATTGATTAGATAACTTATCCTTACCCCCTCACACAGTATATTTTTGGACTCAGGTCCAAAAGATCAATACAATATCAGTATTTCTGGAATGATACCTAAGTATGATCCTCTGAACAAAATCTGCCATCTTGCTGTGCAAAATGCAGAATGGTTATTATTAACAATATCAATCAAAAGCACAGAACAGATGTTATCAAAAACCATAGAACTATGAAAGATAAAGACTGACAGATAAATCCATATTCACCCAAACTCAGAAATAAGAACAAAAGTATACCCATTAATCCTGAATGGAATCATTTTAGGTTTAAATTTGAAATAAACAGCATTATGTAGGTCTTCAAAATTAAAGATAAATTATAAATACAAGCCTAATGTGAATATAGGTATTTAAATCTTACTTTTTTTTTTTTTTTAAGATTTTATTTATTCGACAGAGCGAGAGAGCACAAGCAGGGGGAGCAGCAGAGGGAGAGGGAGAAGCAGTCTTCCCGCTGAGTAGGCAGCCCAATGTGATGCCGGGCTCAATCGCAAGACCCTGGGATCATGACCTGGGCAGAAGGCAGAGGCTTAACTGACTGAGCCACCCAGGTGCCCCTAAATCTCACTTTTTAGAAAAGAGCACATAATATAAAAATAATAAACTACATTACTGAAATATTCTATAAATTCATTCTTACTAATTTAGACTAGATCCTTCCACTCGCTCTTATTCCAAATAAATATTAGATATCAGCAAAAATGCTAAATTTTGAAAACTAATAAAAGAGTGGTAACAATTTCAGGAAGGCTTCTTGAAGGGACTCCCTTAAGTGATCAGCTGGGGTGCCTGGGTGGCTCAGTTGGTTAACCATCAGGTAGGGCTCCCTGCTCAGTGGGGAGCTTGCTTCTCCCGTGCCTCCCCCCCCCCAGCCACCCCCACTTGGGCTTTCTCTATTTCTCTCTCTCTCAAATAAATAAAATCTTTAAAAAAAATAGTGATCAGCTGTAGTGCATCTGAAGAATCCGTTGTCCCTTGTCAATTCCCTGGGCTAACAGCACAAGGGAAATGGGAGAAAGGAAGGAAGAATAAGACAAATCACAGATCTTCCAAAGTAAGAGTCAGGCCTAGTCAAAATGATACAAAATAGATTTATCACAACCCTATAATCAAAACCAATATTTGTCAACATACCATAAACATCTGTATAGATGTTTTCCAAAATAATAGCAGTATAATAAGACCATTGAACATGAAATCATTTGTCAAAAAAGGGAAAAGCTACTGTTCTAATAAATTTGTCTGTTTTTTTTTTAATATTAGAACAGGATGGGTATAAACAGAGACAGTTCCACCTGCCAGCTTATTCCCCTTTCCTTATTCTTTACCCACCACAAGACTGAATCAGTCAGGGATCTTCCATTACAACCACAGGAACTAGGATCCCCTTTGCTTTAACTATGTGGTAAAGCCTCATCTGAGGAGCCCACTGACGACAAAAAAAAAACCACCAAAAACCAAAAAACAGGAGAAGTGACTCTTCCACTATAAAGGCCATTATTTGTAAAGTATGTAATTCCAAAACAGACATCTTTTAATATGTAAATGTTTCTGCTATAATTAAAATCTTCACAAATTTATATAAATGTATGTATGTGTATTTTTACCATGTTAACTTACAAACCAATTAATCCACACCTAAGTAATCATGGGCCAATTATAACACTTATTTTGATAGTCTTGAAGCCTGTAGAGAACTTCTGTATAATTCAAAATTGCCTTTTACAATTTTAAGAAAATCAGGTATTATTTCCATCTCACAAATGAGGAAATTCAGGCTTAGTGTGACAGAACTAGGACTGCATTCCAGGTCTCCCGCCTCTGTATTGTTTGTCTCACTGACACAAAAAACAATAGATATATACAAATCCTCAATATCTGGTATCTCAAGTGGAACATTAAGAATTTAGAGATTAAGACAATTTTCTAGGGACATACTATATAAATTGAACTACATTTGTATTTGTAGCAAATGCAAAGATATTAAATTTTACTTGAAATCCTTGATTTGTCCTCATTATCATGGGTCTATAGTGCAACTGTACTTTTTCAGTGTCTCTGAAGTTAACTTGAGGCCACTGTTTAGTTTAGCTTCTCTTTTTAAACTATGGCATCTCTACAAATGCAGATTTGATGACACAAAGATTGAAGGCCAGGGAGAGTTCAAAATTTGCTTGTGTGGCATTGGTGTGGTAAAGAAGGGTAGGGATTTGAAAGGAATATACTTCATTAAAAATAAATAGAGGCAATTTCCCACAGAAGTCTCCAAAGAGTCAAAAAAATTAGGTAGGCTGATTAATATAGAACTTTAACTCTGTATTCTTTTTGATCACTCTGAACAATTATAAAATGAATCAGAAAAGCTTTATCTTTTGTTAAGTTTCTTTGAGTCAGCAGCAAAAATGCAAGTTTTTAGGTTCTAACTAGAAGTATGTTGTCTCTAACATTTTTATCTTTAACATTAGGTTGTAATGTATTAAAGATGAAAGATGATAAAACTTACCTCACAATCAGGGCATATAATTGTGCTGTATTCTTCAGTTATTAACAAGCACAGTTCACAAAAAGCATGTCCACATTGAAGTTCATGGTGGTGACCTATTAATGAAATTCTGTTGTGAATTAAACTTTTAACAATTTGTTAGCATTGAATGTGACACATTAATCAGAGGGGAAAGTTAAAGGGGATGCTCATGTATAGGAAAAGATATCAAGTGTCATTAGAAATGTAGGAATTATTGAACAAAATTCAGGAGAAACTATGTAAATCAGAAGAAAAAAAAAACAGGTCAAAAACCAGGCAGTACTATGCAATACATTTTGCACTAATTTAGATAGTTTTTGGTACCTATAATACTTTGAACTTGCCATATCTTTTAATCATACAAAATGCTCTGACATACTTTATTTGATCTTTGTAAACATCATAGCTAAGTAGGCTTGGGAAGGTTATATTCAACTTAGAAATGGTAAACATTTTGGTGATCTGGCTAAGTAAATGGTATAATCCAGACTCCAGCTCAGTTCTGTTTCCAAGTCCAATATTCTTTCTACTTGATCCTATTGCCTCTACTAATTTATATTTCTAATCCTGTGAAGGGAGCAGGGAGGGCAAAAATGAGACATTGGGAAGACCCCTCTCTTACAATGACCTAAGATAGTGGCAAGGACAGAAGCCAGATGCTATTACTGTCACACATACATACCCGCATAAAGATAATTTTCACAAACCTAGCATTTATGAAGGGAAATACCATAATCTTGAGTGAAAACCTAATATCAAGATTTTAATGCTCTAATTAGAATTTGACGTTTATCATAATAAACATGTTTTAGTTATGTAACTTGAAAAAGTTGTAATTTTAAAACTTTTCAAGAAAAAAGGAAATTAGATTAAATCAGTCATCTTTTATTGGCAAAAAAATTAGTGTTCTTTCTGATTTATAACAATTACATTCTTTTGATTAAAAAAAAAAGCTTTAGTTTTCAAGCCAAGTGAAGTATCTGAAACTTGCTTAGGACCAAGCTAAAATTTAAAGTTCTATTTAAATTCCAGAGATCCTACCAAAGAAATAAAATGTTTAACTGTTCTATCTTTATAAAATTTCTGATATTGTTCAAGTCTAATTTGTGATGCAGCATAGCTTACAAAGCACTTTCACAATTTTATATGCATAAACACCATCTAGAGTATTTCTGAGCACTGTAATACAAACATTTGGAAAAACGAGTGATTTTAGAAGGTCGTGTTCTAAACAACTTCTTTCAAATAGAGATTTTCTATGTAACAGCAGTGATTAAAAAAAAGAGGAGAAACTTGGCTCTCCACCCTAAAACACAACCAACTTTCTCTACAAAGGTCCATGTCTATTAAACGGAGTCCATCTCGGAGGACTGAGAAAATTAACGACTTTCACTTTGAAAGTATAAACATTAAACAATTATGGGGGTGGTTAAGACTTCATTCAGCAGCTGCAGTTTGAAATTCAACAACTCCTCTCAGAGACACAGCACTCTAAGGCATTTTAAATTAAAGTAACTTGAATGTGTTTTCACTTGAGTAGAGTCCAAATTAGATCAACAGGAGTGCAGTGGATTTTCCCCCTTGACATACAAAGAAAAACACAAGATGCCCAACAGGAACAAACTGTTTCCCAAACAATGCTTAAGCCAAACAGCAATAATACCTCCCTCCGGATCCCAAACAACTGTTTTTAAATCCAGGAACATTTTTAAGTGGTCTACTTGTTACTCCTACAACAAAAACTACGTAAGAAAATCAAATTTCATTACTTCTGAATCACAAGACCATGGGCTAAATTTTTACATCTACTCTTTCATGAACCTGTGAACCTGGGGAAGTTTTCGAAATAGTGCTCAAGAGAGCTCACACGTCATCCCCTAAGAGAATCAGTGGAAAAAAGGTGAGAAGCAGATGCAAAGCGGAGAAAGCTTTGGAGAGGCACGAAACGACCCTCAACCGACCACAGTGGGTGTCTCTACTGCCCTGAGCGTGGGCTCCTGGCAATCGGGGAGGCCCGTGACGGCAGTTTTCCCCGTCCATCTTGCTGCGACGGAACATCCCCTGACACTGCCAGCTCCCTTGGCTCTCAGACCTCCGGGTGGGCCTCGCTCTCAGGTCTCCACACCCAGCAGCCTGATTAGGATGGAGCCCTTAAAGGGCAGGTGGCCAAGGCAGAGCAGGGCCCTCGGAGGCTCACCCTCAATCTCCTCACCGGAAACTCTGGACACCCTTCTTCCACACTGAGTACACTGAATCTCGGCAGTACCCCAGGGCCGACTCTTCCTCCCCATCTGTTGATAGGAAGACAGGGTGAACCGAGCTGCGGAAGCCTCCGCCGCCATCTCTGCCCCCTTTTGGCTCCGAAGACCGGTACCACGTGCCATTCCCGGCGTCCTTCGCGGCAGCTACCAATCATCAGAGGCAGGCGTCTCCAGACAGCCAATCAAAGAGATTAAAGCCCGCCTCCTCAGCTTGCTTTGCTGCGGTGTCTTTCCAGGTGCTGCGTGGCTGTTTGTGGTTTTGCTCCGGGCGGCTCCATTCTGCGAAAGGACGGGGTGGGGAACCTTTTTATTTTCAAATCTTTACCCAAAGCCCACCACCTTAGCGCTCTTACTGCATTCAAATTCACATCTCGCATATTATTACTGACGTTGTTGTTGACTTTACAGGTAGCAAACAGTCTTTTATATTGAAGTTATCCATCTTCCCTAAGTGTGTCAGGGCCAGAAGCCTAAACTCGTGTGCTAGGCATGTGAAGGTTTGGCTAATAGTGAGCTTAGTGGAGAACCTATCAAAAGCTGCCGGTGGGGAGAGTCCGTTAGTAATTTCAAACTAAGGCCCGGTCATCTTTAACAGTTGTTGAGCATAATGGTAAACAAGGCACTGCTGGGAGCAGTTGGAGATGGTAAGAATCGATAAACTAACAGGTTCCTGCGTGAGAGGTATGTAGCCCTCTACCTAAAACGGTAACTTTTGGTAGGGTAGCTTGTGTTCAGTACCAGAGGAGGGTTAGAGACAATAAGAATTACTGAATTCTAAGAGATGATGTCAGTATGACCCACAGTGGTATGAAAAGCCTTCCTAGAGGATATAGGGGTTTGCATTAGAACTTAAAAACTGGATAGGACTAAGTAGGAAACAGGAAATCAGGCATTCCGGGGAGAAAGAATGGCATAAGAAAAGGGAAGTGGGTGGGAGATATAGTGGTCTCTTCAGAATTTATTTTGTCGGCCATTTGGTCAGAGTATTAATTTCCTTAAAGTGAGCTTTTTGGAGAGGTATGTTGGGGTCGAATTTTGGAGAGTCTTGAACGTTGTACTAAGGAGTTTGGACTTTACCCTTTAAGCAGTAGAATGCTGGTGAAGTTGTATGAGCAAGGGCTGCAGTAATCTGGTAGCAATGTGGCAGGTATGTCGTGGAGGAAGCACCTAGGGATGGCAGGGTGCCTTCAGAGGTTAAGAATAAAAGCCTGCATATATTCCTATTTTCTCTCTACATTTAAAAAAATACAAAAAGAAATATTATGTTCAAAAGCTCATCCCTGCTCAAAAATGTTTATACTTCGTTGCCTTCAGGAGAAAGTATTAATTTCTTAATCTATCCTCATGCTATTCATCCAATGGTTTCTACTACTATTCCAGTATGGAATTTGAAGTACTGATCAAACCAATATTCCCATGGAACATGCTGATTCTTTTTTAATTTTTATTTATTTTTATTTTTTTAATGTTATTTTATTATGTTATGTTAGTCACCGTACATTACATCATTAGTTTTTGATGTAGTGTTCCATGATTCATTGTTTGCATCTTTTTTTTTTTTAAAGATTTATTTACTTATTTGAGAAAGAGATGGAGCACGGGCACCCGAGCCAGAGGGAGGGGCAGAAGGAGATGGAGAGAATCTCAAGCAGACTCCCCATTGAGCATGGCGCCTGAGTGGGGGGCTGGATCCCCCAACCTGGAGATCATGACCAGAGTGGAAATCAAGAGTTGGGCATTTAACTGGCTGAGCCACCCAGGTGCCCTGGAACACTGCTGATTCTTATACCATTTTGTGAATAGTATTCCATATCCCCCTCATCTGGAATACTCCTGCCTCTTTGTTGACTTATATTCTCCTTATCCTCCATGAGTCGTCTTTAGAACCACCTGCTTCTCCCTGAAACCTTTACATTTCTCCCTGCATTCAATACTACTCTAGCATGTAGCAACAATCTTCTTTTCCACTATGGATATCTGTACTGTAATTTGAATAATAATAATCTCATTGCATAGGGGTTCTTAATGGGTCATACTATGAATTTAACATGGTGCAGTACAGAGGAATCATCTCTGAATGTTACCAGATGTGCTGGAGAAAATTTTGCCTTTGGTAATCTCAGAAGTTGAATAAATTTTGGGTAAATCAGGACCAGTGAGAAATACAATGACATATGTTTAGGTCTTAGTACTTAACATGACCTCTCAAATACAGCAGGCAGAATTATTTTTTTAACATTTAGTTTAGATTAATCCTTTGTTTGGATTCCTTTAATGGCTTCCCATTGACTATGACAAATCCTTAATATGGCCTCTGAGGCCTTTGTGATTTGGCTTCAGCTTGCCTCTCTAGCTTCATTTTGTACCACTTCTCCTCACTATGTCCTGGATACATTGGCCTTTTTCAGTTCTATAAGTAGGTCAAACTCTTTCCACTCACAGGACCTTCACCTGGAACTCTCTACCCTTCACTATTAAAAAAATTGTTATAAAATATTTTAGTCCCACAAAAAGGAATAAAGAATAAAATTATGAATGTCCATATCCTCCAACCACTTTAACAACCTAATTTTATCCAGATAATCTAGTTTTATCATGTTATTTTGGCCATTTATTCACATTTGGTCAATTCTTTCATTCTTCTTCTTCATACCTTCCTTCTAGGATAATTTTTCTTCAAGGACACTCTGAAGAAATGTCTATAGTGGGGCTATGTTAGCGGCCAATGCTTTCAGTTTTTATTTGGATGAAAAAATATTTTTATTTCATCTTTATTCTTGAATGATATTTAGTAACAAAATCCTAAGTTGCCAGTTATTTTTTCTCAGTCTTTGGAGATAACATACTGATTTCTGACTCCTATTATTGCTATTGAGAGGTTTTCTCTAAATCTATCATTTTTTATGGGTAAGTTGTTTTTCTTTGGCATTCTATATATTTATTTTTATTTGTATTTATTTTTAGTAAAGACCTCTTCATTTAGAGAGAGCAAGAGAGAGAGCATGCGAGTCAGGGCAGGGGTGATAGTGGTGCAGAGGTTGAGAATCTCAAGCAAACTCCCTGCCAAGCATGGAGCCAGATGCTGGGCTCAATCCCATGACCCTGAGATCATGACCTGTGTTGAAATCAAGAGTTGGATGCTCAACTGACTGAGCCCTCCAGGTGCCTCTGGCATTTTATATATTTATTATAATATCAAAGTGTAGGTATATATTTACTCTGCTTGGGATTGATTGCAATTCCTCAGTCTAAGTATTCTTATCTTACTGGTCTGGAAAATTTTTGACCATTTATAAACTCTTTGTATATTAGTTCTTCCTTGTTATTTTTTTTGGAACTCCTATTAGATAGTAAATAGGGTCTTTTCATTCTATACCTTTCTTAACTTCTCTTTCATATTTTCCATTTCTTTATCTCTCTGTGCTGCATTCTGGGAACTTTTTTCATATATCTATCCCAGCTAATCCTCTCTTCAGCTGGAAGAGAGGATTTAACATGACTGCTGGGTTTTAAATTTTAGTGCCTATTTTGTTCAATTCTAGATATTCTTTTTGTTTTTAATTTCAAAATATCCCTGATCTTTTGGATAGTACTGTGTTCCTTTCTCATGTTTTTTCATTCCATCTTTTATTACTTTAATATTTTAAGCACAATTATTTTGTTATATAACCCCAAAATTCCTTTATCTGATATTCTTGAGGGATATAAATATGCAGTTTATTTTTACTGATTCTTATTCATGGTGCTGTGTTTCCTCATGTGTTTTGTAATTTTGGATTTTAAGCTCATGTTTGAAAGTGTTTATCTGTGGGAATCTTGTGAGGCCTGTATTAAGGATACATTTCTTCAGATTTCATTTTTGCTTCCTTTAGGCACCCCAAGGCATGATGAATCTAGGACCACTTTAATTTAATGTGTTGGCTTCCTAGACTACTCTGATAGCATACTTCTTAATTCCATGCCTACCTGAAAGCACATATGTATTCTAGGTAACCTGGGTATATAGTTTCTCCACCCAAAGGTATACAAGATAAACAAAATTCTTTGTCTTTTAGCCTACCTGTTCATTCCCATCATCAAAGTATGAACCTACTGTGCAAATGCTTGGATTAGCCCCTGTTTTATTTTTTTGCTAATTCAATGGCTGTAGCATGATATCTTTTTGTAGCCTTAATTTACATTTCTCTAATGACTAATGAGTAATGAGTTTTCATGTGCATTGGTCATTTGGACTTTCATATTCTTTTTTTGCCTTTTGGGTTGTCTCTTAATTGATTTATAGCAATTCTTTATTCTAGATTCCAAAGCAAATATCCTTGTCTAGGTTATGACTTGTTTTATTTTTTGTTGTTATTGTTTTGCTTTATTTTTACTTTGTTTATGATATCTTTCTTTTTTAAATTTTATTTTATTATGTTATGTTAATCACCGTACATTACATCATTAGTTTGTTTTTTTTTAAAGATTTTATTTATTTATTTGACAGAGAGAGACAGCGAGAGAGGGAACACAAGCAGGGGGAGTGGGAGAAGGAGAAGCAGGCTTCCTGCCGAGCAGGGAGCCCGATGCAGGGCTCGATCCCAGGACCCTGAGATCATCACCTGAGCCGAAGGCAGACGCTTAATCGACTGAGCCACCCAGGCACCCCACATCATTAGTTTTTGATGCAGTGTTCCATGATTCATTGTTTGTGTGTATGGTATCTCTTATTGTCCAAAAGTGTCTTATTTTACTATGAAATGTTCATTAAGATATGCAAATTTTGAGTATTATTTAAAAATCTTTCCTCAAGCTAAAGATTCATTTTATTCATTATCTTCCATAAGCTTTATTACCTTCTCTTCTAATTTAAAATTCAGCTTTGTTGTTGTTGGTATTTGCATAGGAGTGGGAGAAAGTGAGGTGCAAAGGAAACATGAGATCCCAGTAATTTTTTTTTTAAGATTTTATTTTTATTTATTTGACAGAGAGCAAGAGAGCACAAGTAGGGGGAGCAGCAGAGGGAGAGGGAGAAGCAAGTTCCCTGCTGAGTAAGGAGCCTGATGTGGAACTCGATCCCAGGACCCTGGAATCATGTCCTGAGCTGAAGGCAATCGCTTAACCAACTGAGCCATTCAAGCGCCCGAGATCCCAGTAATTTGGATGGACAAGGTCATGAACCTTGATTTACTCTTTACATGTGTATCTCTATGAATACACCATTGGTATAGTGCCATCTCAGAACACAGATATAGAGATAGATATTCCACATTTTATTATGATTTTTAAAATTATCAAGTATATTTTAACTTTGACTCTACTTTTGTTTCATTAAAACATTGGATTTAACATTTTTCTTCTAGACCCTCTGAAAGTATCAGGTTGTCATTAAAATAATTTATTATAAAACATTTGGGCAACCCTCTTGGGTCCCCTCCCTCTTTGGGAGCTTTGTACTATCACTTTACTATCACTCAATAAACTTTGCTTTGCTGCCCACCAAAAAAAAAAAGGGCGCCTGGCTGGCGTCCATCTTTAGCTCAGGTCATGATCCCAGGGTCCTGGGATCCAGTCCTGCATTGGGCTCCCTGCTCAGCAGGGAGTCTGCTTCTCCCTCTCCCTCTATTACCCCCGCCGTTGGCGCTTTCTCTCTCAAATAAATAAATTCTTTAAAATAATAATAATTTATTATACAACATTCACAGAGCCTCATACACAAATACGTGCTCAGTAGAAATATAGTAGTAAATGCTTACGTGGTGTCACAACACAAGATATTTGTAGGGAGAATGCACCAACATAGCAATAACCAGCTTGACATAATCTCAAAATGCACTAGGTGGCGCCAGGCCCATAACAAACAGTATTCGCAATTTGGTTCCTTCCTTACTTTTTGGAGGAAGTTTTCAGGTCTGCTGCTATGTTGCCACTGACTTTTCTGTCCTAAAACACTGCTCACAGAGGCGTACAGTGAAAAGGTATAAGCGGTCTTCTATATGTTGTCTGAAGGAGGCAGAATACCCAGCTTTTCCAGGAAGTGACCTGGCTTTTTTTTTTATAAAGTTCAGGGCAGGGGAGCAGGAATGACCTTTAGAAATTGCTGCAGACCCCTCCTCATTTGGGATGGGGAAACCAAGGCTCAGAACCACTCTGACTTTCTTGGGTAGAGTTAGAGTCCTGGTGTTCTGATTTCTGGACTATGCTCCTATATTTTGTTATACCAAATTCCACATCCACTTCCAGAAGACTTTACTTTGGGGAATTGTAACAGAGATGGGCTGGATGGATAGGAAATTTTGGATTAATGGAGAGATAACAGTTGCTGCTCCAGGCCAGATTTGGGGACCTTTTGTAGGGATCAGCAAACTTCAACTTGGCTGTTAATGGACAAGATGGGGACTGCAGAAATAACTCCAAGAAGAGCTCTGGTGTCCTAAAAGTTGGGAGAGTAATCTGCAGGGCCTGAGGAAATGTACCCCTGTGAGCCTTCTTATAGGGCAGCAGGGTGTTAGTATCTGCCATTGTTTCTCCTATGCTCTATTCAGGACTCATTAATTGGGAGAATTCTCCATCTGCATTTGTCAGGGCAAGTGACTGCTTTTCTGACTGAGTTGGGTGTGGGCTAGACACCGCAGAGGTTATCTGGTAATTCTCAGACTTTGCTTAAGAATCCTTTGGAGAGGGGCGCCTGGGTGGCTCAGTTGGTTAGAACGACTGCCTTCGGCTCAGGTCATGATCCTGGAGTCCCTGGATCGAGTCCCGCATCAGGCTCCCTGCTCGGCAGGGAGTCTGCTTCTCCCTCTGACCCTCTCCCTTCTCATGTGCTCTCTCTCTCATTCTCTTTGTCTCAAATAAATAAATAAATAAATCTTTAAAAATAAAAAAAGAACCCTTTGGAGAGGTTATGGGAATGCAGAGGCGCAAGCCCTAGAGGTTCTGATTTAGGAGGTCTAGGTGAAGCTCACTGAGAGATAGACCACCTTATATAGCTGAAGTTTTTTCTGACTCCTCAGTGGTTTATGTACATTTCCCTAGTTCCTTGCATTCCAAGACCTACATTCCCTGCTATCTACATCTGTTTTTTTTTCTCTCTTGGAAACATAAAGCTATAGACACTGAGGGAGAAGCAACTCCCATGTTCACAGTGATTTTGTTTGTTTACATTGATGCAAATTGTTATGATTAGAAAATCTCCAAGGGACAGTCAGTCCAAGCTCAGACTCTGCGTCTACTCTGTGGTGAAGTAGATGAAGGGAACTGCATTTGCAGATAACTTTCAACAGAAAATATGACCTGTTGTTTCAGACTCTAATAGTTGCTGATTCTGTATGCTCTACTGTTAGCTCTAGTCTTGCCCCTTGAGCTTTTCCTCAGGAGCCCTGTCCAGAGGAGTGGGTAGGCACACATCTGCAGCCTCTGTTCTCCACCTTTCCGAACCCTCACCTGTCCATTTTTCATGGATGGAAGGCTCTCCATCCCTCCTCTCAGATAATGTAAAAGAATAAAAACATTTCATACAAAGCTCTAGAAGCAGAGACACTTCTTCAGTCTCATGTTGTCTTGTTGTGGTATTTTATGTCTGCCATTTTGTGTTCTAAATGCCATCCTTACTCACCGTACTTGAGTCAGATATATCTTTAATGTGGTTCACAACACTGGGTATGATTCTAACACATGGCATCGGTTTCGATGATGGCTTCAGAGAGGAGATGAAGAAATAAATGAAGGGGTGTTTAAGCTCACTGTGGTAAAGGAGGATTATAGAATTATGGAAGAATGGCGGCAGGGGTGTGGTGGTGTAGCCTGAGTCACAATATGGTCACATTTATCACCCTTTTCTTGCCAGGAAATTTAATTCTCCTGTTTCCTCTTAGAGGTCCTCCTTTTATCTCCTCTAACCCCCTCACCTATTCTCTTTTTTTTTTTTCAGATTTTATTTATTTATTTATTTGACAGACACAGAGAGAGAGAGACACTGAGACAGCGAGAGAGGGAACACAAGCAAGGGGAGTGGGAGAGGGAGAAGCAGGCTTCCCGCCAAGCAGGGAGCCCGATGCGGGGCTTGATCCCAGGACCCTGGGATCATGACCTGAGCCGAAGGCAGACACTTAACGGCTGAGCCAGCCAGGTGCCCACCCCTCACCTTTTGTTTTAAGGGCAAATAAAACATCAGAATTGACAGAAGTTTTTGGAAACCAATGGACTCATTCCTATAGGCCAAGTCACTGGTCTATCTCATTTTAGTGAAAACAGTATATTAAATGTCATAATTCATCATTGTGTTTTTACATAAAGCTGCTCTCAAATCCTCAATGCTTCCTTCAAACATTCCCCACCAGGGCTGAATCCAGATGGTGGATTCCCACCATCACCAAGATCTCTGTAGTGTTATTATACTAGTTTCAGGTGTACAATATGATTCAACAATTCCATACATCACCTGGTGCTCATCCCAACAAGTGTACTTCTTAATCCCCATCACCTATTTAACCCATCCCCCACCCATCTCCTCTCTGGTAACCATCAATTTGTTATCTATAGTTAAGAGTCTGTCTCCTGCCTTGTCTCTCTTTTTTTCTTTTGCTCATTTGTTTTGTTTCTTAAATTCTACATATGAATGATATCATATGGTATTTGTCTTTCTCTGGCTGACTTATTTTGCTTACCATTATACTCTCTAGCTCTATCCATGTTGTTGCAGATGGCAAGACTTCATTATTTTTTTATGGCTGAATAATATTCCATTATATACATGTATACCACATCTTTATGCATTCATCAGTCAATAAACACTTGGGCTGCTTCCATAATTTGGCTATTGTAAATAATGCTGCTATGAACATCAGGGTGCATGTATGCCTTTTTTTTAAAAAATATTTTATGTATTTATTTGACAGAGAAAGAGAGAGAGCACAAGCAGGGGGAGTGGCAGGCAGAGGGAGAAGCAGGCTCCCCACTGAGCAGGGAGCCCAATGAGGGCTCCATTTCAGGACCCTGAGATCATGACCTGAACCGAAGGCAGATGCTTAACCGACTGAGCCACCTAGGTGCCCCTAGTCTTGCTTTTCTGAGGCAGATTGCATTTTCCTAAAGATGGCCCCCATTTATCCCCTGCAAGGTGCTGTTGACACCCTTCCTGTTAGTGGTGGTAGGTGAGGAAGATGGTACAAAATGAAGCTGGAGAGGTGGATAAAGGCAGATCAGTTACAGTGCTGTAGGCTATGCTAAAACTATGAATTTTGTTAAGCAGGAGAGTGATAGGATCCAACTGCTTTGTCTCTCTTTTATGTTGTGGGGAGGAGTTGGTAGCAATGGGTAGAAGAGCTTCAGTTGTTATTTTTAGCTCCAGAATAAGGAGCTATTATCCTCATAGCCTGGGGATTCTCCTACCCAGGATATTACTTACCAAGGAAATGGGCCTGTTATACCACACAGGCAGAGCAGTATAGTAGGAAGGCTTAAGTTGGCCAAAGGGCTCTATGGACACTTATTTTTTTTTTATTATTATGTTATGTTAATCACCATACATTACATCATTAGTTTTTGATGAAGTGTTCCATGATTCATTGTTTGCGTATAACACCCAGTGCTCCATGCAGAACGTGCCCTCTTTAATACCCATCACCAGGCTAACCCGTCCCCCCACCCCCCTCCACTCTAGAACCCTCAGTTTGTTTTTCAGAGTCCATAGTCTCTCATGGTTCGTCTACCCTCCGATTTCTCCCCCTTCATTCTTCCCCTCCTGCTAGCTTCTTTTTTTTTTTTTAACATATAATGTATTATTTGCTTCAGAGGTACAGATCTGTGAATCAGCAGTCTTGCACAATTCACAGTGCTCACCATAGCACATACCCTCCCCAATGTCTATCACCCAGTCACCCCATCCCTCCCACCCCCCACCATTCCAGCAACCCTCAGTTTGTTTCCTGAGATTAAGAATTCCTCATATCAGTGAGGTCATATGATACATGTCTTTCTCTGATTGACTTATTTCGCTCAGCATAACACCCTCCAGTTCCATCCACGTCATTGCAAACGGCAAGATCTCATTCCTTTTGATGGCTGCATAATATTCCATTATATATATATATACCACATCTTCTTTATCCATTCATCTGTCGATGGACATCTCAGCTCTTTCCACAGTTTGGCTACTGTGGACATTGCTGCTATAAACATCAGGGTCACGTAGCCCTTCGGATCCCTACATTTGTATCTTTGGGGTAAATACCCAGTAATGTAATTGCTGGATCGTATGGTAGCTCTATTTTCAACTTTTTGAGGAACCTCCATACTGTTTTCCAGAGTGGCTGCACCAGCTTGCATTCCCACCAACAGTGTAGGAGGGTTCCCCTTTCTCTGCATCCTCGCCAACATCTGTCATTTCCTGACTTGTTCATTTTAGCCATTCTGACTGTGTGAGGTGATATCTCATTGAGGTTTTGATTTGGATTTCCCTGATGCTGAGCAATGCTGAGCACTTTTTCCTGTGTCTGTTGGCCATTTGGATGTCTTCTTTGGAAAAATGTCTGTTCATGTCTTCTGCCCATTTCTTGATTGGATCATTTGTTCTTTGGGTGTTGAGTTTAGGAAGTTCTTTATAGATTTTGGATACTAGCCCTTTATCTGATATGTCATTTGCAAATATCTTCTCCCATTCTGTCAGTTGTCTTTTGGTTTTGTTAACTGTTTCTTTTGCTGTGCAAAGGTTTTTATTTTGATGGAGTCCCAGTAGTTCATTTTTGCCCTTGCTTCCCTTGCCTTTGGTGATGTTTCTAGGAGGAAGTTGCTGCAGCTGAGGTTGAAGAGGTTGCTGCCTGTGTTCTCATTTAGGATTTTGATGGACTCCTGTCTCACATTTAGTTCTTTCAACCATTTTGAGTCTATTTTTGTGTGTGGTGTAAGGAAATGGTCCAGTTTCATTCTTCTGCATGTGGCTATCCAATTTTCCCAACACCATTTGTTGAAGAGACTGTCTTTTTTCCATTGGACATTCTTTCCTGCTTTGTCAAAGATTAGTTGACCATAGAGTTGAGGGTCCATTTCTGGGCTCTCTATTCTGTTCCATTGATCTATGTGCCTGTTTTTGTGCCAGTACCATACTGTCTTGATGATGACAGCTTTGTAATAGAGCTTGAAGTCCGGAATTGTGATGCTGCCAGCTTTGCTGTTCTTTTTCAACATTCTTCTGGCTATTCGGGGTCTTTTCTGGTTCCATACAAATTTTAGGATTATTTGTTCCATTTCTTTGAAAAAAGTGGATGGTATTTTGATGGGGATTGCATTGAATGTGTAGATTGCTCTAGGTAGCATTGACATCTTCACAATATTTGTTCTTCCAGTCCATGAGCATGGAACATTTTTCCATTTCTTTGTGTCTTCCTCCATTTCTTTCATGAGTATTTTATAGTTTTCTGAGGACAGATTCTTTGCCTCTTTGGTTAGATTTATTCCTAGGTATCTTACGGTTTTGGGTGCAATTGTAAATGGGATCGACTCCTTAATTTCTCTTTCTTCTGTCTTGTTGTTGGTGTATAGGAATGCCACTGATTTCTGTGCATTGCCACTTTATATCCTGCCACTTTACTGAATTCCTGTATGAGTTCTAGCAGTTTTGGGGTGGAGTCTTTTGGGTTTTCCACATAAAGTATCATATCATCTGCAAACAGTGACTTTGACTTCTTTTCCAATTTGGATGCCTTTTATTTCTTTTTGTTGTCTGATTGCTGTGACTAGGACTTCTAATACTATGTTGAATAGCAGTGGTGATAGTGGACATCCCTGCTGTGTTCCTGACTTTAGGGGGAAAGCTCTCAGCTTTTCCCCATTGAGAATGATATTTGCTGTGGGTTTTTCATAGATGGCTTTTATGATATTGAGGTGTGTACCCTCTATCCCTATACTCTGAAGAGTTTTGATCAAGAAAGGATGCTGTACTTTGTCAAATGCTTTTTCTGCATCTATTGAGAGGATCATATAGTTCTTGTTCGTTCTTTTATTAATGTATCATTTCACATTGATTTGCAGTTGTTGAACCAACCTTGCAGCACAGGGATAAATCCCACTTGGTCGTGGTGAATAATCCTTTTAATGTACTGTTGGATCCTATTGGCTA
This sequence comes from Neomonachus schauinslandi, assembly GCF_002201575.2. Classification (NCBI taxonomy): domain Eukaryota; kingdom Metazoa; phylum Chordata; class Mammalia; order Carnivora; family Phocidae; genus Neomonachus; species Neomonachus schauinslandi. The sequence goes on from NC_058405.1 coordinate 80,485,045, forward strand.
GTATTTTGGTGAGAATTTTTGCATCCATATTCATCAAGGATATTGGTCTGTAATTCTCCTTTTTGATGGGGTCTTTGTCTGGTTTTGGGATCAAGGTAATGCTGGCCTCATAAAACGAGTTTGGAAGTTTTCCTTCCATTTCTATTTTTTGGAACAGTTTCAGAAGAATAGGTATTAATTCTTCTTGAAATGTTTGGTAAAATTCCCGTGGGAAGCCATCTGGCCCTGGGCTTTTGTTTTTTGGGAGATTTTTGATGACTGCTTCAATTTCCTTAGTGGTCATAGGTCTGTTCAGGTTTTCTATTTCTTCCTGGTTCAGTTTTGGTAGTTGATACATCTCTAGGAATGCATCCATTTCTTCCAGATCATCTAATTTGCTGGCATAGAGTTGCTCATAATATGTTCTTATAATTGTTTGTATTTTTTTGGTGTTGGTTGTGATCTCTCCTCTTTCATTCATGATTTTATTTATTTGGGTCATTTCTCTTTTCTTTTTGATAAGTCTGGCCAGGGGTTTATCAATCTTGTTAATTCTTTCAAAGAACCAGCTCCTAGTCAACAATCATTGATCTGTTCTACTGTTCTTTTGGTTTCTATTTCATTGATTTCTGCTCTGATCTTTATTATTTCTCTTCTCCTTCTGGGTTTAGGCTTTATTTGCTGTTCTTTCTCCAGCTCCTTTAGGTGTAGGGTTAGGTTGTGTACTTGAGACCTTTCTTGTTTCTTGAGAAAGGCTTGTATTGCTATATACTTTCCTCTTAGGACTGCCTTTGCTGCATCCCAAAGAATCTGAACAGTTGTGTTTTCATTTTCATTTGTTTCCATGAAGTTTTTTAATTCTTCTTTAATTTCCTGGTTGACCCATTCATTCTTTAGTAGGATGCTCTTTAGCCTCCATGTATTTGAGTTCTTCCCGACTTTCCTCTTGTGATTGAGTTCTAGTTTCAAAGCATTGTGGTCTGAAAATATGCAGGGAATGATCCCAATCTTTTGGTGCCGGTTGAGACCTGATTTGTGACCTAGGATGTGATCTATTCTGGAGAATGTTCCATGGGCACTAGAGAAGAATGTGTATTCCGTTGCTTTGGGATGGAATGTTCTGAATATATCTATGAAGTCCATTTGGTCCAGTGTGTCATTTAAAGCCTTTATTTCCTTGTTGGTCTTTTGCTTAGATGATCTGTCCATTTCAGCGAGGGAGGTTGTTGAAGTCCCCCACTATTGTATTGTTGTCGATGTGTTTCTTTGCTTTTGTTATGAATTGCCTTATATAATTGGCTGCTCCCACGTTAGGGGCATAGATATTTACAATTGTTAGATCTTCTTGTTGGATAGACCCTTTAAGTAGGATATAGTGTTTCCTCATCTCTTATTACAGTCTTTGGTTTAAAATCTAATTTGTCTGATATAAACATTGCCACCCCAGCTTTCTTTTGGTGTCCATTAGCATGGTAAATGGTTTTCCACCCCCTCACTTTCAATCTGGGGGTGTCTTTGGCTCTAAAATGAGTCTCTTGCAGACAGCATATTGATGGGTCTTGTTTTTTTATCCAATCTGCTACCCTGTGTCTTTTGATTGGGGCATTTAACCCACTTACATTCAGGGTAACTATTGAAAGATATGAATTTAGTGCCATTGTATTGCCTGTGAGGTGACTGTTACTGTATATTGTCTGTGTTCCTTTCTGGTCTATCTTGCTTTTAGGGTCTCTCTTTGCTTAGAGGACCCTTTTCAATATTTCTTGTAGGGCTGGTTTTGTGCTTACAAATTCCTTTAGTTTTTGTTTGTCCTGGAAGCTTTTTATCTCTTCTTCTATTTTCAATAACAGCCTAGCTGGATATAGTATTCTTGGCTGCATATTTTTCTCATTTAGTGCTCTGAATATATCATGCCAGTCCTTTCTGGCCTGCCAGTCTCTGTGGATAGGTCTGTTGCCAATCTAATGTTTTTACCATTGTAGGTTACAGATCTTCTCCCGAGCTGCTTTCAGGATTTTCTCTTTGTCTATGAGACTCCTAAGTTTTACTATTAGATGTCGGGGTGTTGACCTATTTTTATTGATTTTGAGAGGGGTTCTCTGTGCCTCCTGGATTTTGATGCCTGTTTCCTTCCCCAAATTAGGGAAGTTCTCTGCTATAATTTGCTCCAATATACCTTCTGCCCCTCTCTCTCTTTCTTCTTCTTCTGGGATCCCAATTATTCTAATGTTGTTTCATCTTATGGTATCACTTATCTCTCGAATTCTGCCCTTGTGATCCAGTAGTTGTTTATCTCTCTCTTTTTTTTTAAAGATTTTATTTATTTATTTGACAGAGAGAAAGCACAAGCAGGCAGAGAGGCAGGCAGAGGGAGAGGGAGAAGCAGACTCCCCACTGAGCAGGGAGCCCGATGCGGGGCTCGATCCCAGGACCCAGGGATCATGACCTGAGCCGAAGGCAGCCGCTTAACCAACTGAGCCACCCAGATGCCCCTATCTCTCTTTTTCTCAGCTTCTTTATTTTCCATCATTTGGTCTTCTATATCACTAATTCTCTCTTCTGCCTCATTTATCCTAGCAGTTAGAGCCTCCATTTTTGATTGCACCTCATTAATAGCCTTTTTGATTTTGACTTGGTTAGATTTTAGTTCTTTTATTTCTCTAGAAAGGGTTTCTCTAATAACTTCCATGCTTTTTTCAAGCCCAGCTAGTATCTTTAAAATCATCATTCTGAACTCTAGTTCTGACATCTTACTAATGTCCGTATTGGTTAGGTCCGTGGCAGTCAGTACTGCCTCTTGTTCTTTTTGTTGAGATGATTTTTTCCATCTTGTCATTTTGTCCAGAGGAGAACAGATGAATGAGAGATCAAAATGCTAACAGGGTAACAACATCTCCAGAAAATATACACTAAACAAATCAGAAAAGACCTGAAACCGCGGTAAAAGAAAGGGAAAGAGTGAAAAAAGAAAAAGAAAAAAAAAGAAAAAGAAAAAGATAAAACAAACAAAAACAAAACAAAAAAACAGAATATGATCAATCAGGCTGGTGCATAGATCAGTGCCACACACTAGATTTTGGGCATATTTTGCTCTGTTAGAAGAAAGTGCCTCCCAAAATTTTAAAGAAAGAAAAACATATATGTACAAAAATAAGGGTTAATACAAGAAGGGATGGAATATGACTGTAATGATGAAAATTATGGAATTGGTAAGATAAGAAGTTGGTTTAAAAAAAGAGAAGAGGATTTAAAAAAAAAGGGTGGGAGAGAATGTGATCAGGCAGGAGACTAGAACAAAGCCATACACTAGAGATTTAGGGTATATTTTGATCTGTTAGAAGAAACTGTATCTCAAAATTTTAAAGAGAGAACAACATATATATATACCAAAAATAAGGGTAACTACTATGAAGGGATAGAACATGACTGTAAAAATAAAAAATAAAAAATATTTTTTAAAAAACGGATTGATAAGATGTTGGTTGAAAAAGGGAAAAAGAAAAATTAAAAAAGAAACTTTGAAAGACTAAAGAATCATGGGAAAGAAGCCATGAATTCTATGTGCAGTATTCTCCTAGCGCTGTAGTTCTGCTGTTCTCATTGATCGGGAAACTTGGTCGTGGCTGGCTGTTCTTGCTGATCTTCTGGGGGAGGGGCCTGTTGCCATGGTTCCCAAATGTCTTTGCTAGAGGTGGAATGGCCCCGCCCTTGCCGGGTCTGGGCTAAGTAATCTGCTCGGGCTTGCTCTTGGGAGCTTTTGTTCCCTGCAAGCTTTTCACACAGCTCTGGAGGACAAGAGTGAAAATGGCGGCCTCCCAATCTCCACCCCGGAGGAGCCAAGAACTTGGGGCCCTGCTCCTCAGTGAGCCGCCAGAGAAAAGCAATCACTCCTGTCTCCCTGGTCTCCGGCCGCTCTCCGTGCTCACCTGGCCTGTGACCGAGCATTTCTATCTCTGGCACATGACCCCGTGTGGAGTCTCCAAACCCAGCAGATCCCTGCAGTGCACTCCCGCACCACTCCTCCTGGGGAGGAAGGGGAGTCTCCCCGGATCTGCCACTTGTTGGGTCCCTGCTGGAGGAGCAGTGGCCTGACTGTGCTGCGGATCACAGTTTATGGCAACCCCGAGCTGAGAGCCCGCTCCTTGGCTCCATCTTTGCAGCCGGCTTCCCTGCTCTGATACCTGGGAGCTCTGCCGCACTCAGGCACCCCCAGTCTTTCTGTGACCCTGAGGGTCCTGAGACCACACTGTCCCAGGGAGGGGTCCACCCCCCACTTAGCCACTGGAGTGATGTCCCTCAGCGGAGCAGACTTCTAAAAGTTCTGATTTTGTGCTCCACTGCTCTATCACTTGCCAGAAGCAGCTGACAGAGGCCCCCTCCCCTGCAGTCTATCTTCCCAAATATCGCCTCGGATTCACTTCTCCACACGTCCTACCTTCCAGAAAGTGGTTTCTTTTCTGTTCAGAGAGTTGCTGCTATTCTTTTCTTCGATCTCCTGTTGAGTTCGTAGGTGTTCAGAATGGTTTGATCCCTATCCAGCTGAATTCCTGGGACCAGACGAAATCCAGGTCTCCTACTCCTCCGCCATCTTGGTCCGCCCCTACCTCTATGGACACTTATTATCCATGTGATCTTGGAGCAAGTTATGTTACCTTTCCAAGCCTCTTTTTCCTCATCTGCAAAATGGACATGATAATAGTCCCTACAGTGTAGAGCTGCTTACAGGGTTCACCAAGATAATGCATGCAGAAGGCTCCCATAGTGACTTACACACAGAGGGATCCAGTAGGCACATGAACTAAGATGGACTCTCATTGACTCCCAACCTGCTCAAAGTTTCTCTTAACTTCCTCCATCTTTCAAGAATTTTGAATGAGGATTTCACTGGGTCCTGAGAACTAGTCCATGCCAGAAGGCAGATAAACTCAATTCTGTCCTTGATTATCTTTGCGACATTAGGCAAGGGAATCTTTTTGAGATTCATTTCTTTCACCTGTAAAATGCCCAGATCATTTCTCAGGCTTATGATGAGAGTTAAGTGTGAAAGGGCTTTGTAGACAGTTCACTATTAACAAGTGTCAGATATTAATGCTCTTCTTAAATAACACTTGACCTTCCATGTTCCTAGAGATGTTCATGAGTGGAAAGAATCTGGAGCTGTGACCAAGGGTGGCATTCACTTGTAAAGATGAATGTGTGCTGGAGACTACAGCAGCCTTCTCGTTACACTTCATTTCCTAAAATCCCACGGCCTGACTGTGTTAGCATTCACATCGGATGAGTGAGACATGGCAAATGGGCTCTCCATCAATTTGTAAGTTTGCCAGTTCTGCTCTTTTGTTGAACCTGTAATTACCTTTCAGAGGTTGGTCCAGGTGAAGCACAAAGGGTCCTGGAGAGGTCTGGCTGCAGTGCTTTATACGTAGTCCAGACCTAACTTCTCAGAACCATGGTTTTCCTTCCTACAAAATAGAAATATAGTAGTAAACCTACGCCCCCCATTTAATTCCCACTGTTGCTACAAAACTAAATGGAATTGTAAAAATTATGTAGGACTAGTCATGTATTTTTTAGGTTTTATTTTTTATGTTAATACATAAAAATCACTATGGAAAGTATTCTTGGAGAGTGTATTCACTTCAAGTAGAAGAAACTGAAATAAATATCTTTGGATTTCACAGACATTGACTGATCCCTCATTTATGAGAGACGGTATCACACAGTGGCTAAGAGCACAAACTGTGGAGTCAGATTGATTGGGTCTGATTCCTGGCTCTGCTACTTAAAGCAATTATGTGTACCTGGGCAATGTACTTACTCTCTCTGCCTCAGTTTTCCCTTCTACAAAATGGGATGATAATAGTACCTCCCTCTCAAGGTTGTTGTTAGGATTAATTGAGTTAACATATATAAAAGTGCTTAGAACAGTGTCTGACAAACAATAAGCACTAAATAAAGTCCTGTAGTCAGTGCCTAGCACAGTTTTCAGCACCATGTAGGGCCTCTACAACTGTGTTGTCTCCAATATTGCTTCTTTCCTTTTCTTTTTGAAAGTAGTTTTAGGCTTACAATAAAATTGAGAGAAAGAGAAAGATACCCCATATACAACCTCCTCCCACACATGCATAGCTTCCATTAACAACATCATTCACTAGAATGGTACATTTTTTCTTTTTAACCAAGAATGAACCTACATTGACACATTACTATCATGCAAAGTCCATAGTTAACCATAGGATTCACTCTTGATGTTATATATTCAATGGGTTTGGACAAATGGACAATGATATATATCCATCATTATATCATAGAATATTTTCACTGTCCTTAAAAATTCTCTGTGCTTTGCCTATTCATCTCTTCCCTCTCCTCATTCACTAGCGACCACAGATCATTTAACTGTCTCCATAGTTTTGCCTTTTCCAGAATGTCATATGGTTGGAATCATACAGTATGTAATCTCAGATTGGCTTCTTTCACTTAATAATATGTACTTAAGTTTCTTCTATCTCTTCATGGCTTAAGAACTTATCTCTTTCTTTTTTAAAACTCCTGGTATTCTTTTTTTTAATATACTTTTTAAAATTTAAATTCAATTAGTTAACATATAATGTATTATTAGTTTCAGAGGTAGAGGTCAGTGATTCATCAGTCTTCTATAATACTCAATGCTCATTACATCATGTGCCCTCCTTAATGTCTATCACCCTGTTACCCCTTCCCCCCACACCGCTGCCCTCCAGCAACCCTCAGTTTGTTTCCTATGATTAAGAGTCTCTTATGGTTTGTCTCCTTCTCTAGTTTTGTCTTGTTTTATTTTTTCCTCTCTTCTCCTATGATCCTCTGTTTTGTTTCTTAAATTCCACATAGGAGTGAGATCATATGATAATTGTCTTGCTCTGATTGACTTATTTCATTTAGGATAATACCCTCTAGTTCCAGCCACATCACTGCAAATGGCAAGATGTCATTTTTTTTTTTGATGACTGAGTAGTATTCCATTGTATATATATATATATATACCACATCTTCTTTATCCATTCATCTGTCAAAGGACATCTGGGCTCTTTCCATAGTTTGGCTATTTTGGACATCACTGCTATAAAATTGGGGTACAGGGGCCCCTTCAGATCACTACATTTGTATCTTTGGAGTAAATACCCAGTAGTGCAATTGCTGGGTTGTAGGGTAGCTCTATTTTTAACTTTTTGAGGAAGCTCCATACTGTTTTCCAGAGTGGCTACACCAGCTTGCATTCCCACCAACAGCATAGGAAGGTTCTCCTTTCTCTGCATCCTCACCAACATCTGTTGTTTCCTGACTTGTTAATTTTAGCCAATCTGACTGGTGTGAGGTGGTATCTCATTGTGGTTTTGATTTGTATTTCCCTGATGCTGGGTGATGTTGAGCATTTTTTCATGTGTTTGTTGGCCATTTGGATGTCTTCTTTGGAAAAATGTCTGTTCATATCTTCTGCCCATTTCTTGATTGGATTATTTGTTCTTTGAGTGTTGAGTTTGGTAAGTTCTTTATAGATTTTGGATACTAGCCCTTTATCTGATAGGTCATTTGCAAATATCTTCTCCCATTGTTGGTTGTCTTTTGGTTTTGTTGACTGTTTCCTTTGCTGTGCAAAAGCTTTTTATCTTGATGAAGTCCCAATAGTTCATTTTTGCCTTTGTTTCCCTTGCCTTTGGCGGCATGTCTACATGCTGTGGCTGAGGTTGATAGCTCATTTTTTATTAGCACTGAATAATATTCAATTGCCTGAAGGTACCACAGTTTATTTATCCATTCATCTACTGAAGGACATCTTGGTTGCTTCCAAATTTTGGCAATTATGAATAAAGCTGCTGTAAACAGCCATATGCAGGTTTTTGTGTGGACATAAGTTTTTGCCTTCTTTGGGTAAATACCAAAGAGCACGATTGCTGAATCATGTAGTAAGGGTATATTTAATTTTTGAGAAACTGCCAAACTGTCTTCCAAAGTGGCTGTAACATTTTGCATTCCCACCAGCAATGAATGAGAGTTCCTGTTGCTCACATCCTTACTAGGATTTGGTGTTGTCAGTGTTTTGGAATTTAGCAATTCTAATAGGTATATAGTGGTTATCTTATTGTTTTAATTTGCATTTCCCTCATGACATGTTATATGGAGCATCTTTTCATGTGTTTATTTGCCATCTGTGTATCTTCTTTGGTGAGGTGTCTGTTAAGGTCTTTTTTTTTTTATTTAATTTAATTTTATTATGTTAGTCAACATACAATACATCATTAGTTTTTGATGTAGTGATAAGGAGGGCATGTACTGCATGGAGCACTGGGTGTTATACAAAAACAATGAATTAAGGTCTTTTTTTTTTTTAAGATTTTATTTATTTATTTGTCAGAGAAAGGGAGAGAGAGAATGAGAGAAAGAGAGAGCGAGAAAGACAGCACAAGTAGGGAGAGTGGCAGGCAGGCAGAGGGAGAAGCGGGGTCCCTGCTGAGCAAGGAGCCTGATGTGGGACTTGATCCCAGGACCGTGGGATCATGACCTGAGCTGAAGGCAGGTGCTTAACTGACAGAGCCACCCAGGTGTCCCTCTGTCAAGGCCTTTGGCCCATTTTTAAAATTACATTGCTTTCTTATTGTTGAGTTTTAAGAGTTCTTTGTTTACTTAGATAAGAGTCCTTGATCTGATGTGTCCCTGTTGTTTCTTTATGCTTGTCCTCCTTGTCCCACTGGGCTGACTTGACTTAGACATGTCCCCTGTAGTAAGGAGTCAGACTCCTTTTTGATGTTTGCTGACAGCTTTTAAGCATCACTTATCTCTTTTCTTTTGTCCCAGATTTGAAAAAGATAATAAGAAAGCCCGGATAGTCTCTCTTTTGGAATCCTCAACCCATCCCCACCCGTACCACAGTACAAGCCCAAGCCACTTTCCTTTCTCTGCTCTCACAGCCATTTTGGACCTGCTTGGGAGCAGAAAGTCTCATTACATGAGTAATAAACCTTTCCATACCCTCTTGGTGTGTGTAATTTGATATCACCAAATTTTGGGTGGGGTCCATTCTGTTTAATCAGAGTGGCTGCAACACCCTCTCTCTAATAATGCACTATGTGAAATAGTCAATTACTGCTTATGGAAGATCTAACTGAATAATATATAAATAGAATGGCTGCTACCTTCTGGAGAATTCAAATGGGCAAGACCGGGCCACCTGGGTGGTTCAGTCAGTTGATTACAGCTCTTGATTTCAGCTTAGGTTCTGATCTCAGGGTTGTGAGAGTGAGCCCTGCATTAGGCTTGCACTCGGCTCAGAGTCTTGTCTCTCCCTCTGCTCCTCCCCCTGCTTGCACTCTCTTTCTCTCTCTCAAATAAATAAATCTTAAGAAAAAAGGGTGGGGCTAGACAGTACAAATTTGCCCTGTTGTCTCAAAGCTGTCACTTTTAGGTGGTAAAAACAGGACACATATTGAGGACCTAACCATTCTGGAGATAGTCTAAGTATTTGGTTTTAGTATCTGAAGATTGGAGCAGCTTTCTGGACTTGCCCCCATGGAAGCTGTTTGAACATTTGGTGGTTAGAGGAGGTACCTTTCTCCTGAGAAAACCCTACATTCTGTCCTTATTTGACCCCAACTGCTAAGGAGGGCAAGGTTGCTGGTTCTGAGCATAAGTCCTTTTTTTCAAGAATTTAAGAGGCTAGATTCTCAGACCCCCTATAGAAAATGTTTAATAACACTCGAAACATGTTATCACACACTTGATGAGATATGGTTTAAATAAGTATTAATATCTCTTTCCTTTTGAGATGAAGAGAGATTATCATCATTGCTCCCTTACATTTGAAAGAATTGCAGTATAGAGTGGTTAAATGAGTTGTCCATGAATATGTTTGGATGGAGGGTCTGACCCTAGACCTGTGCTTTTTCTGCCAGGTCACACCACCTAATGCACAGGGTGACCATGTATCCCAGTTAGTTGAGGACATTCTGGTTTATGCCTCTTATTTCAGCACAATTATTAATAGTGCCTCATTTTATTTTCATAAGTGTGCCAGTTTGAGTGATAAATTATATGGTTACCCTCCTAATACAGAAGATGATAGGATATTTTTAGGTGACTAAGTCTGCAGTGATTTGCATTAGTGCTTATTATTGTTCTTATTAGATTCAGATCAAGTTAACTTGGGGAAACTGGTACTTTGCAAAGATCATTAGAGGATTTCAGGGTCCAGAAAGGCCTCCCTGGCCTTCTTCCCCTTGCTTCAGGGTTGAACTTTATGTTTAATGTAACTCTTATCAAGGTTGCTGAAGGACTTTCTTATTTAACAGATCTAAACCAACACTGTCTTTTTAGCAGCTTCTTGAGAAAGCAGCATTGGAAAAATCCTACATCTGGTCGTGTGTGTGTATGTGCATGCTCACACGAGTGAGCATGCCAGCTTGGAAACATTTTCCTTCAGAAAAGTCATCTCTAAGCTAATGGAAAGTTGTAATGATCATCATGAGAATGACATTGATAATAGTAGCTACCAATTCTTGAGTGCTTACTATGTATAATGAACAATACTTATCACTTAATGTGTATTAACTCTTCCAATTTTTACAACAATAATATTAGGTGAGATAAATTTTACAGAGGAGGAAACTGAAGTACAGAGAGAGAAAGTTATTTGTACAAGCCTTTATAGCTAAATCAATTCAAACTGAGTAGGTAAGGAAACAGCCCTGGCAGCTGATAGGTAGGCCACAATGTTCCCAACTGAGCATGAACAATTTTCACAGACTCTAACCAAGACTCAGATACATCCACTCTGTGGCTAGGGTGGAACAGGATGGAAATACAACTACTTGGTTCATGCATGTCTGATCCTAGAAAGAGACAAGGATGCTCTGCAACTAGAAAGAACTAAATATTCCTTTCTTCCAGCTAATGTGAGTTTCTTTATCCATGATGGCTTTAGCCCTCTTTAATTCTCCCATCTCCTAGATAAAAATTACCAAGATACCCAAACACCAATTTGCCCTTGCTTCTTGATGGTATCCAATTAAAACTGACTCTTGCTCCCCCAGACCTTCCTTAGAATCTCCCAGGATGAACCAGATCCTAAAATGAGACCCTCCACTGAGAGCCCCATGATTTTCTTGGTGTGCTCTTTCCTTTGAAGCAGCAAGTTAACTCAATCTTGCTTGTTTGACTGAAGGTGTGTTCCTGATGCTCTTTGGTTGGTGGGCTTTGATGATGCCCAAGTAGGTTGACTCCAGGGCCTATATCTATTAGCACTATTACAAACTGCCTTCCTTCTTCCATTTCACTTGGAAGAGAAAGTAGATTTTAACAGAGTGGGAAAAATACCAAACATTCATGGCAACTTAAAATTTTTCCACTTTCTTTACATGTTCAATGGAGACTTTCATAAAATTATAAATGAAAGAACACATTATGAATACTTTCTCTGAAGGGAAAAAAAGAGGTCTTACCTAGAAGTAAAATTTTGGAGTCTATATCCTTCTAAGGGAGACTACTTTTTATATAAAGTTTGAGAATGAAGAGGAGAGAGATTATTTCTCTGTGTGCTCAACTTACAAATTATAATGGCCATTAATGACTACTTATTACTCTATCAATCAATTAACACACCTCAGCCTGGGCCCAGTCAGTTCCTTTTCTGATTTGTTCACTATTTGATGAGTTTTGAGAGCCTGTTATTTGTCTAAAAGTAGAATAAGCTCTATGAGGAATATAAAAGAACTAGAGGACAGTACACCTGACAGTAATATAACAATGTATGTTAATTACCTCTCCCCTTATCCCACCCCCCCAAAAGAACTAGAAGACACTATCCCTACTGGTTGAGTAGTTGGATAAACCTGTTTTCTGTTCTCTTGAAGGAAAGCATGGGCAGACTGCCACCCCTGGGATAGCCTACAGGAGGATCTTCTCAAAGGCCAAGAATTTGAGTGAATGCAGAAATTAGGGCATTACCTCTATTTGCTACTTTCTACAAATTTGCAAAGTTAACTTTTACTCCATTCTGAGTGCTTTCAAGTTAATGTTGTATTATTACTACCTTTTATTTCTTTATGGTTATATAAGCATGGATAAAAGTAAGGAAGACTGCATACCAGTTTGGTAATATAGGTTACCTGGAGTGGGGGGGAAGGGAGAAGCAAGCAACAAAGAAAAAAGGTTGCATACAATATACAAAAATAGACTCAAATGGATTAAAGACCTAAATGTGAAACCTGAAACCATTGAAATCTTAGAAGAAAACACAGACGGTAATTTCTCTGACATCAGCCATAGTAACATTTTTTAGGATATGTCTCCTAAGGCAAGGGGAATGAAAGCAAAAATAAACTTTTACACAGCAAAGGAAGCCATCAAAAACAAAAAGACAACCTACTGAATGGGAGAAGATATTTGCAATGATTTATCTGGTAAGGGGTTAGTATCAAAAATACATAAAGAACTATACAATTCAACACCAAAAAACCCCCAAAACAATCTGATTAAAAAATGGGCAGAGGACCTGAGTAGACATTTTTCCAAAGAAGACACTTACGAACAGAAACATGAAAGGATGCTCAACATCACTAATTATCAGGGAACTGGAAATCAAAACCACAATGAGATATCACCTTATGCTCGTTATAATGGTTAAAATAAAAAACACATGAAACAACAAGTATTGGTGAGGATGTGGAAAAAAAGGAACCCTTGTACACATTGGTGGGCATGGGAATTGGTGCAGCCACTGTGGAGAACAGTATGGAGGTACTTAAAAAATTAAAAACAGAAATGCCATATGATCCAATAATTCCACTACTGGGTACCCAGGGAAAATGAAAACACTAATTCAAAAAGATAAATACACCCTATGTTTATTGCAGCATTATGTACAATAGCAAAGACATGGAAACAACCTAAGTGTCTATCAATAGACAAATAGTTAAGGAAAATGTGGTATATACACACAATGGAATATTACACAGCCATAAAAATGATGAGATCTTGCCATATGAGACAATATGGATGGACCTAGAGGGTATTATGCTAAGTGAAATAAGTCAGACTGAGAAAGACAAATACCATGTAACCACTCATAAATGGAATCTAAAAAAATGAATAAACAAAAAGCAGAATCAGAACTATAAATACAGAGAACAAACTGATGGTTGCCAGAGGGGAGGGGGGGGAAAGGGGTTGGGCAAGATGAGTGAAGGAGAGTGGGAGATACAGGCCTCCAGTTATGGAATAAGTAAGTCACAGGAATAAAGAGCAGAGCATATGAATATGGCCAATGATGTAATAATCACATAATGGGACAGAGGGTAGCTATACTTGTGGTGAACATAGCAAAATGAATAAACTTGTCAAATCACTAAGTTGTACACCTGAAACTATGTAACATCGTGTGTCAACTATACTTAAAAAAATGGTTAAGATGAGAAAAAGAAAAAAGATTACATATAAAAATATAATATACATAGTATAATATGACCCCATTTATTAAAATTATATATGTATGTGAGTGGTTTTTTTTAAAGATTTTATTTATTTATTTGACACAGAGAAAGAGAGAGAACACAAGCAGAAGGAGCAGCAGGCAGAGGGAGAGGGAGAAGCAGGCTCCCTGAGGAGCAGGGAGCCGGATGCAGGGCTCAATCCCAGGACCCTGGGATCATGACCTGAGCCGAAGGCAGACACTTAACGACTGAGCCACCCAGGTGCCCCATATGTATGTGAATGTTAATGAAAAAATAGATCTACATATGGTGACTGTAAAGTGAAAAAAGGAAGAACAGCAACTGAAAGATACTGAGGGCCTCATAGGTATTGTGCCCCATGAGGCAGGTATCATCCCTATTCTAGAGATGACAAATGAAGACTCAGAGAATGCCACAGTAATGTAATAAATGGCAGGGAGTATCTACACTAGATCTATCTGACTCCACAGCCCAGGATGTTTTTCCACTATGAACAATCCCCTTGTTCCCTACCTTCTGAATCCCTCTCCTTTTTTCCTACCTTCTGAATATAGGTCTTTTCATGCTTCTGTTTCTAAGCCTGTTTTCTTGACTTATTCCCTTGTTGATAGTCTGTTCCAAGCTCCTCCAATCATCCATTCATCAAATATTTATTGAGCATGTACTATGTGCCAGGCACTCTTTTGGCCTTAGCAGCAAACCAAGGAGACCAAAGTTCCAGCCCTCCAGGAGGTTACATTCCAGGGCTTGTCCATGGGGAGATAGGCAATCAAACAGATCAGCATGTGAAACATGGAGCATGTCAGATGCCGAAGACTGCTATGGAGAAAGATGAAGCATGGAAAGGGGAGAGGAGTGTTGGAGTGTTTGTAGTCATCAGGCAGATCTCAGAAGGGTGGGAGGGAAAGAAGCCTCGGGGTGTTTGGGAGAAGGCATTTCCAGTAGAGTGAGCAGCTAGCACAAAGGCTCCGAGCTGGGTGACCATTTGGCATCCTGATGGGACCAGATCAAGGCCTAATGAACGGCTCACAACATAAAGGTCAAAGGCACACTGCATGGGGCCTTGTAGACCAATAAGGACTTGTGAAGTTCTAATGAGGATAACCAATACCGTTTGAGCTGCTAGTATGTGCCAGGAACTCTTCTAGGTGCTTTACATGGATGGGCTTATTTAATCCTTATGATCCCCAAGAGCTCGGCCTTCTTCATCCTTCATTGCCTGTTGAATGAAATCCTGACTCCTGAGCTAGGCACTCAAGGGCTCCACAGTCTGCCTACCTGACTTACCTTCCATTCTCCTCTAGGACCAGCCCAGGCTTTCCCACACTAGACATTAAAGGGAATGATCAGAGATCTGGCAGGGGCAATGGCCCTTTAGACTTCTCTGGGAAGTTGATGGCTTCAGAGTCTCATTCCACCATGACTGATGTCCTAGAGGCTCAAGTATATAAACCAGGTGCTGGTTTAATGAATTTACATTATGAAATAACTGCCTGGGGCATGAGGTCTCCATATTCCCCAGCCAGGCCTTCCTCCTCTGGTTGCATCACAAGTCAGAATGTCAACAGGTTAAAATGGAATTAGAGGAAGTGGATGTGGCTTTGTGACCTGATGTGGGTCTCACATGCCTGTCCCCATGTTAGGACTAGACCTGCCAGGGATGCCATCACATGGCTCAGTAGATCCAGGCTCTTTGACAGGCATGAGTGGACATATCAACTAGGCTTCAGTGTTCCTTTTCTTTATCTCTGTTGTGGACAGCTGCTTTCTGACAGTCTTTAGCACGGGTCTTCTTATTTAAGGTATATCTCTGCTTTGGCCCTGGATGTGTTCATTTGAGTTTTACTCTCATAGGCAATCTTATTTCTGTCTCTTGGGGGTTTGGTCACAGATACTGCAGCCCCCCAGGGGTGTGGTCAGGCCGAATACTAGACCCAGGCTCACAGGGGCCGGGAGATAGGTGTCTCTTCATCCTCCTGTTACTACACTCAGGTAGCTTAAAACCTACCTTCAAGGGAGCTGGCTTCCGGGACACATTGTGACCCACTGGGACACATCACTTGCCCCTGCCCCTTCCTTTCCCTTGCTGTGGTGCTTTCCCTCATCTCTGCCATTGAAATCCCACCTCCTGACTCAGTGGGCCTGCTGAGGGCCTGACTCAGAGGGCCTGCTGAGGGCGGTCTCCTGAATACTTACAACACTGTGCTTCTGCTGCCTGCGCCAAACCCTGCCCTCGAGCCACAGCTTATATATGAACATGCCCTTCCTGTTGTATTATTCGCTCCTCTGAGGCTAGCACCACACTGATCAATCCTAGTTTCCTCACCTTGTTTAGCCTGCCACTGTCTACCTAGCAGGTGCTTGATTTTGTTGAAAAATGAAAGCAAGAGGGAGAAATTTCATGTTATAACTATGAAATGCAAAAAAGGAAAAAAAAGACCCTCTAATAAATTCTCATACTTTCAGTCTTACAGAGTGCTTTTCTCCACAGTATCTCAATTTATCTCTATAACAACTCTGTAGAGGGGAGCTTCTATCCCTTTAAAATGAATCAGGCTTTTGTCTTAAATTTCCATTGAACTTTATCTTAGAGCCTCTAGACCAAGAAGATAAAATCCTGAGTTGGTTCTGGTATGTCAGACTGGAGGAAGGAGCCTGCCCAGAGATCTGGTCTGAAGCAGAAAAAGCAGCATCAATGAAGCGAAAGTGGAAAATGGAAGACAGGCCCTGGAGCTTGTTTGGGTAGCTGGCTGGGTGAGATTAGCCCACCTGCAGTTGGTAGATGTGAACTGCACCAAGGCTACAAGCCCCTGAGAGGAGTGAATGATGGCTTTCTTCCTCTTTTTTCATTGTGAAAGAGTATTTTTCAAAGAAAAGGTAAAATCATGGCTCTTCCACAACTATAGAATGAACAAGGGTTAAAGATTTTATTGGCCCATTATTTAGATGAGGGGACTTAGGACTGGTTTTTAGAACTGTTTCAAAGGACAAAAAAACACATGTTTATTTGTAGTCAAGGAATGTCAGAAGATTATGCAAAAGGAGTAAACCTGGCTTTTCCAGAGGAAGCAGGACTGTCCCTCATGGGATGGGATTCATTTACGTATCTATAGACAAGGAATATTTTGAATTGCTGTCAGTTCTTGATAACTTTAGATAACACCTGAAGGGTGTTTTCCATGGAAGCACAAATTCTCCCTCCATCACTTCACAGATTCTAAAATTGAGCTACTTAGTAGAACAGAAGAAATCCACAGTGCTGGGCAAGTCACTTAACCTGAGCCTCCGTTGCCTTATTTGTAATGTGAAGTTGGCACTATTCACTGGTCTGGTCGTCGTGACCATTAATAAGATAATGCTTTTAGGAAGATATCACAGTGCCCAGACGTAATAGGTATTTAATAAATTTCAGCGGTTGTTACTGTCCTGTTAAGCGACATTAAACTCCACAAGTAGAGTGGTGATGGCAGAATGAGTGAATGTGGAGACCTTATACTCTTTATAAAGGTAGAGTCAGGAGCAACTAGCCTATGTGCATTTAAATGTGTATCTTGTTCTGCTTAAGTCTCCTGGGAGGGAGATCCTTGCCTCAATATCTCTCCTTTCCCCCATCTTGATAATCATGGAGTCAGCCAGGGAAATTGGTGGCCTTTCTAGTGGCCTGATTTGGAGCATCTACAGGTAACCTCCCTTACAAAATTCTTCCATGGAAGTCTGTTTATCTACTTAAAGGTACACACACACTCACAGGGGCCAGGTGCTTCACATTCAGGTGTTCTCATACCTGTCACTACCTGCCTAGTCTAAATCATAGCTTTCCTTGCCTAACTCATCTTCTTGCATCCATTCTTCCCTGGCCCCCCTCTTCCTGTCCTCTATGCAGAAGTCAAAGTGATCATACCATGTAAACTGGAGCAAGTCACTGCCTTTATTAATAATCTCCAATAGTGCGACTCTGAATTTGTAATGAAATTCAACCTCTTTCACAGGGACTATGAGACCCAATATGATTCTTGCCTATTTCTCCAACTGCCTGATGAACCAGTCTTCCTGTTGCTGTCCCTGTCCCTTCACACCTTACTGTGCCCCCTCTTCTGGAATTTTCTTCTCTCTGCTGGTGACAATGACTGCTTCTTCTCACTCACCTCCTCAGAAAGGATTTTCCTGACCACCTATTTAAAGTAGGCTCACCATACCTCCCCAACCTACAGCTTATCTAAGCCTCATTATGTCTTTTAAAGCCTTTTTGCCATTTATATTTTTTTCTGCCCCTCCATTGGAGTATCAGCTCCATATTTCTGTCTCGTTCTCTGCTGTATGATCAGACTGTGTGACAGATACTCCATACATCTTTGCTGAATGAATAAAAATCTCTTATAGTTTGACTGATCCTTCATATCTTTTATGACAGGCAAAATAAATACTCACTTTATTATTGCTAGCAGGAATGTAAATTGATACAGCTTATCTGAAAATAAACTTGGTAATGTGTATCAAGAGGCTTAAAAATGCTCCAAACATAGATTATTTAAAAAAATAAAGACTTGGGGCACCTGGGTGGCTCAGTTGGTTAAGCATCTGGCTTCGGCTCCGGTCATGATCCTGGGATCCTGGGATCGAGCCCCGCATTGGGCTCCCTGCTCATGGGGGAGCCTACTTCTCCCTCTCCCGCTGCTCATGCTCTCTCTCTCTCTCTCAAGTAAATAAATCTTTAAAAAAACCCAGAAATACAAAAATAAAGACTCAGTAAATCCAGCTTCATCCTCATATCCCTGGGTTACTGTGCCACGCCAATTAAAGTCAACTTTATTATTGTTTCTAAAACGTATCTAGACCTTCCTTAGCAGGTCAATGAAGTAGTCCCTCCAAAAAAACATTTCTCTGATATGGCACTTTATTGCCTTATTCTGTCTACAATTTCATAAAGCTACTTGATATGTGAGTCTCATTTCTGGGATTTCTTAAATTAGTTATATGTTCATTTTACAATATTTGAGTGTCAACTTTTATAAGAGTAGGTATGTACAATATGAGAGTTATTCCAGACAGGACTCCTTCTGTGAGGAGACTTCTATTTCAAATGTTACTCCTTTCAACCTCAAGTTAAGTCCCTTAGAGGTTTGTGTTAGATCTATAGCCTTTCCTGGCTGGCTCTGGCAGGACCAAGAGCTACCAACCGTTACAGCCAGGAGTGCTCAAACAGCCTGGCAGGAAACAGAGTGAGGACAAATTATTCTTAGTTGAAGTTTAGAAAGCATTAGCTGCCTTGTCAAGACTGGAATGAGAAGGCCATGATGTTGCTGCCTGGAAAGGGTTTCCAGTTCATTGCTACTACTGATGTGAGATTAACCCAGTGATAACTGTGGTTGAAAACAGAGATGCAAGACCTTGAGGACCCGGTTCACTTAAATATACACATACAGTACACATTGTACATCATAATCTATTCACATAAAGTTACAATGGTGGCCCCTGACCTCTTTCATGCTTCTCAATGTGACCCCTGAGAAAATGCCACAGAACTGAGGTTCTGTGGCTCCCTCTTCCTGTCCCAGAGACACCAGCCTAGAGCCATCAGCAGCAGAATGTCCTTGTCTAAAGGCACAATGGAGGAGAGGTGATAGGGTAGGCCAGGGAATGGGAAAGTTTAACCAAATGCAATTTTTAGGTTCTGTCAGGTCAACTGCTGTGAAACTGCTTTCCCCAGAGCTGCTGATGAAAGGTGTATCCTCCCCCAGAAATACTGACTTAAAAATGTAGGCACATCAGATTCAGGATACAGAGCAGGGGTGTTGGTGAGGGGAGTTCAGAAGGTAAATCTTATATCTTATATCTTTAGACCTTCCATAGAAAAGCAAAATGACTGAAAGAAGCAAAAAAAAAAAAAAATTGAAATCACATCTCATTTTTTTGTGCCCTATGCTATGCATTCTAGAAAAACTCAAATTAGGGGCGCCTTGGTGGCTCAGTTGTTAAGCGTCTGCCTTCGGCTCAGGTCATGATCCCGGGGTCCTGGGATCGAGCCCTGCATCGGGCTCCCTGCTCTGCGGGAGGCCTGCTTCTCCCTCTCCTGCTCCCCCTGCTTGTGTTCCCTCTCTCGCTGTGTCTCTCTCTCTCTGTCAAATAAATAAATAAAATCTTTAAAAAAAAATAAAAAAAATGTTGAAAAACTCAAATTAATTAAAATACAACAATTAGACTGGGTTTTATAAAACATCTTTTACTTAAAAATGAGGCCTCCTAGGGGCTGTCAACATGGATGTATGTGTCACATGTGAATAAAGCGAAGTTAAAGCCTGAAACATAACTGGCATAAAATTAGTGCCGGAGAGTGCTTTGCAACCGTTTTACATGAAATAAGTATTATTGTTTTAAACCCCAATGCTTCTCTATTGAGGCTGAATCCTGGTAAATGAAAACCTCTTTGGGATGGGAGAGCATCTGGAGCTGGGATGTGCCAAATGGACATGGAGCTTAGTTTTGGAGTTGGTGGTGGGGTGGAGAGCAATGTGGGAGGGAGGGAGGAGTCCAGCTGGGAGGAGGGAGGGCGCCAAAGGACTGGTGAGGTGGTGAGGGATGGGATGAGCAGGGATGCAGCTGGGTGACTGGGGACCGTTAAGAAGGATGTCTGAGAGTCAAAACTGAGGTTGTCCATGTTGCTGTGATGTAAACCTGCCATCACTTCTACCTCTTGCAAACCTTCAGCTGAATTAACCCTTTTTAAGCAAGGTGACTATGAAATTATAAGCTCTCTGGGAATTCACAGAATCTAGGAAGGTCACTGGACTTTTAATAGGGTATGGAATGGAGGTTTGAGCAATCTTATCTAGCAGGAAGATCTGAGCAGGTGGCCGGATTACCCAAGACTATTTAACGTGAGTGAACTTTATATACATATAAACATGTCATTCTTCCCTTGAAATTCACATATTTTTAAACAAGGAGATGGATATAGAGAAGCAAATCGTATATAAACAGTTGAATATCTGCTTGAAAGTACAAAACCTCAGTGGGTATCTTTCATACTGTTTTCTGCCTTCTCTTTCTGCATTTTGGTAAGTCCCTACTGCAGCAGTCTCCCAGATGCAGCCTGAAGATGAAGAACATCCCCAGTGTGCAACTGGGAGGCTTGGAAAGTCAGGTGGGCTTAATAATACATGTTCTTATCCCACCAGCCTGTGGAGGTAGAAAAAAGTTACTGAGAAATCAGGAGTCTGTTGAAGTAGATAAACAGAGTCTCAAAAATCATATTACTACTTACTTCCAGGGTAGAGTCTAATGAAAAGTTTCCGCACCTCATCATACACCCAAATCAGAATGGCAAATGGCACAGCCACAAACCAATACTGAGGCCTGGAAGCAGAAGGGAGGAAGGTAAGTCTGAATGCATCCAAAGAAAGGGCCAAGCCCCCTGCCAATGGACAGAGAGCTTCTTGGTCATTTTCTCTGCCCTACTGGAAAGAACAACACATCCATTGGGTCATACAACATAAAACTGGAAAGCTTCTTATTTAAACTGGACTGCGACTAGTAGAAGCAATATCTGCCTTTGAAGTGGCCTATTGGCTGAAGGTGGAGATGGGATGGTGAAGTTTAGAAAACCCATTTCCTCTTCTGGGAAAACTAGCAGGTCAAAATCTAAGATAGACTAAGATAGAATTGATTTGGTTTTGTCTCATTTGAAAGCCTGGAGGGGAAATAACCCACTGGAATTCTAAATGTTTACTTAGGCTGTGACAGCTCAGAACACGGCTGGCTCTTTCCTGTCCACTGTTGAAGAGGAACTCACCGGAGCATTGTGAAACTCAGGGCTGTGACACTTCCAAGCCCATAGGAGAGGATTAATGCAATGATAATCTGTGAGGCAATCCCCACCCAGATGACTTTATTTCTGCAAGAAACATAAAAGCAAACAGATTCTGAATTCACATGGCTACAGGACCACACACCCAGTGGAGTCAAGGCCTCATGTATTATAGGCCTAACCCTCATCATTCCTGCATCAAAGGCCCAGGGTTGAACTATGAGATTGGATGTGGGCAGTACCTGAAGAGACCCTGCTGGAAGATGGAGTTCCTCCTGGTTTTCCTGATGATTAGATCTGCTATTTGCTGGACCATGATGCCAACAAAGAAAGCCGTATAGCCCATCCATTCTAAGTATTTCCTCTGGTACCATGTCTGTCAACAGACAAAAAGGAGACCATGAAACCCCAGAGGGAAAACTTCAGGACAATATCAACGTAGTTCTGTAAAGTTTTACTCTCTCCCCACCTCACCAAGATTGACAGAGGATCACCTCCTTGTGTTTGGAAAGAAACTTTTTTTTCTTTACTCGGTTGAGTAGGGAAAGATGCTAACTTAATTGATTTGGCCCCACCATGGGTATTGTGGGACTGGCTACTCTTCCATATCAATTGCAAAGCCAATGTAAGAAAGCGAGCTCAAGGCATCTAATTCGAGAGAGGAGGCTGAGTCCTGGCAAAGGCCAAACCAATGTAACAAAGGGGCCCACAGGCCCTATTAACTGAGAAAACTTTCACCTTCTCTGTCTCATTAAGGCTGTCCAGGGAAATGGAAGTTCTGCATCAGTCTGGGCAAGACAGTGAGAGGAGGGGAGAAGCAGGACTTTGCAGGACTTTGAAGGCAGAGCCTCCTTCCCTTACCCACTGTTGTCCATAGCTGTCTTCCAAGTCATTCACATTGCTATTTTCCCATTCCACCCGGATGTTAATGAGAGCGCTGGGTTTGAAGCCCTCCTGCGCATACACAGTGAAATACACAACGAAAGCTCCCACAGCTTGCATGAGGCCTAAAAGCACAAAAGAAATAAGGGCAGAGGTTCTATAAATGACTTCGGAATTGCGCCTGTGCTCACTTTCCTTTCGGTTCCTCCTCCCATTCCAAGCCTGCCCCACAAGGAAAACCAGTTTCTGACTGGAATGAATTCTCGGGTGGTCCCTGTCTGACAGGTCAGCGATGCCTCCGTCATACCAATGTGCAGGTAAGAGTACATGGCAAGTTGCTCGTTCACCAGTCTGTCCTTCTTCTTGTGGCGAGGCTTCCTATTCATGATGTCACTTTCAGCTTTCTCATAAGCCAAGGCAATGGAGGGGATCTAGAGGGGGAGACAGTCCGTGAGGCCTAGCCCCCCCAAAACTGTGCTGTACCAAGAGAGTGATAATGGCAGTGGCATAGCCGGGGGCCTCAGGGTGGGCGGCGGGCTGGCAGACTGCGGTGGTGGTAGGGTTATGGAACCGGTCTGTCCAGGGTGTAGGCAATGGGGGTTCATGGTTTCTAGAGAATTTAAAACGGTTGGCTTTAAAAATCAGTCTGCTTTTTTATCACCATGTGCTGGCAGTTCTAAACTAGCTATAAAAACTTTTCTCCTCTGGGGCAGATTTTCCCTACCATCCTCTCCTCCTTAGGCATGCCACTGGATCACAGCGGTTCTCTCACAGGTCCTCCCACCTGGAAGGCCTGTTAAAGGTCAGATCGCTGGGCCCCACCTCCCACCTCCAGTCTCTCCCAAGGTCTGAGCTGGGGCCAGAGAATCTGCGTTTCTAACAAGTTCCCAGGTGATGCAAGAAGCACTGCAGTGGAGAAAAAGAAGTGAATTGAAAGAGCCTGGAAAATGATCTGACTGTAAAGCATGAGGACCCCGGTTCCCCTCTAAGGCAAAGATATCTTTAGTCTCTCTGCAATGTGTTGACTGCCTGGGTATTTTACCAAACAAGAGGGTAGGAGGCGCCATTTGCTGCATTCTCATTGTGAATTCAGCTCGCTCCATTGCTTTTTTTTTTTTTTTTAAGATTTTATTTATTTATTTGACAGAGAGAGACACAGCGAGGGAGGGAACACCAGCAGGGGGAGGGGGAGAGGGAGAAGCAGGCTTCCCGCAGAGCAGGGAGCCCGATGTGGGACTTGATCCCAGGACCCTGGGATCATGACCTGAGCCAAAGGCAGTTGCTTAACCGACTGAGCCACCCAGGTGCCCTCGCTCCATTGCCTTTTTCCCCCTTTGCCTGTGTAAGCTGGAGCTATATGGGTAACTGTCATGATAATTTCTTAAATGGACACATACCAGAAGAGGGGAGGGTTTAGTGACATTATTGTAGGTCAATATGAGGCCTGATCGTGTGTTAATACCTGCTACTTCTAACTGAGTGTAGGTGGGGGGCTTCTAGATCACAGATTCTTTTACTTGACAAGGAGCAGTTGTGGGTTATCACATTGGCCACTGCGCCCCGGCGTTACACGGGCTATTTAGTGATAGCTCTATCTTCTCAAGAGGGAAGGGAGGCATGTGAGCTGAAACTGACCAATGGCCTATTTTGGGGGGAGGGTAAAGAGCTCATGTCTTGAAAAGCTCTCATAGGAAGTGAAGTGGTTTTAACTTCCAAACATTTGACAGATCTCTTTAGTCCTTTGCTTTGAAGTGCGGCTGGTGGACCAGCAGAATTGGCATCACTTAAGAGGATGTTAGAAATGTAGACCTTCTGGCCCCATCACATCGAAGTTTAAGGAGCACTGGTTTAGTCCATCTCCTTGCCCTTGCAGGTAATGCCCCTGAAGTTGCCATCACTTGGGGCAGTTATCAGATCCTGTTCCCTTTAGTGCTACTTACTATGTCTGTGCCCAAGTCGATGAACAAGATAGTAATGGTGCCAATGGGCAGGGGAAGCCCAACAGTGATGTAGATCAGAAAGGGGCACAGCTCAGCAATGTTCTTGGTCAGGGTGTAAGCAATAGTCTTCTTTAGGTTGTCGAAGATCAGGCGACCTAGGCAAAGATGTTGCTCTCATAGGACTTGCTTTTGATCCCCCAGGTGACTGCTGTCTTGGTAAGGCCACTTGAGACCTCACTCACCTTCCTCCACCCCTGTGACTATGGATGCAAAGTTGTCATCCAGCAAGATCATGTCAGCTGCATTTTTGGCTGCATCAGAACCTGTTATCCCCATGGCAATCCCAATATCTGCCTTCTTTAGAGCTGGAGAGTCGTTAACGCCATCCCCTGTCACGGCGACAACTGCATTCTATGGGGACACATGAGAAAATGGGAGTCAGCAGATCTAAGGGGTCACAGGTAGGACAAAATCAACATAGTCTCCCTTTCCTCTGGAGGATGTGGGCCAACTGGAGCTGAAATGAACGGTCTGTTTTGGGGAAAAGATAAAGCTGGGAAATCCCAGAAGCAAGAACAGCAAACTCCAAACAAGATGTGTTCCGTAATTAAAACCATTGTGTGTGGCAGGCTAAAGTGGATCTTTTATATCTTGTGTCTTTACATTTTTTCTTCTATATCTTACATTTTCAAATCTTTCTATATGCACACCTACCACAGGACCAAATGTTTCATTGTCAGAAAGCCCTGCTTGCAGGAAGATCTCAAAGGAGGGTGGGGGGTCAGCCCCCTGAGAGGGTAGAAATGTAAAGTGATGAAGACGGGCAAAGAATTGTCTCTGAAGAGGTTTAAAAAGTGTCATAGCCTGATCTGGGATCCAGATCTCAGCCCTGCATTTCCCCATGACAGTGACAGTTTCTCTGGGTGCTGCTGTCCACCCACCTGCATTTGACAGCCCTCCACGATGATCAGCTTCTGCTGGGGGGATGTCCGGGCAAAGACGATCTCTGGGTAGTTGGTTAAAAGCTCATCCAGCTGTTCCGGGCTCATGTCCTTCAGCTCCATGCCCGTCACCACCGCAGCTTTCGCGTCCCTAGAAGGGCCAGAAGGAACTGAGTGAGGCCAAAGGTTGGATCTTAGGCTGAAACACTGCTCTGGGCAGGAAGTGGGCTGACGCCTCTTTGACTTTACTGGGAGCCCAATGTCCTTGACACTAATACTCTAGTGGGATGACAGGGGTTATGAGTTCCGGGGACACTTTGGTCTCCATTTCAAGACAGTAAACTGAGGCGAAACAGTTAAGGCCCATTTTCTGATATCATACAATAGGAATAAGCCTTTTGCTTGTAGGAATGGGTGGGAACACCTGTGGGGCAATGTTTTACTTAAGGAATAAAAAGAGGGTAAAAAAACTTCCTGTTCAAATGTTTTGGGTCCTTGAATTCAGCTTATGCCAACACATATGGGTAACAATTCTGTGTTGTTGCTTATTTCAGATTTAGAGTGTCTACTGTGCAATGAGCCGCGTAGGGAGAACAATTTATTGAGGTCCTCTTTGAGGAAAACTATTGTCTGCTGCTGATGAAAGTAAGGTTCTAGAAACTATTAATGATGCAGATCTGATTGTGTTGTTCCCTGCTAAAACATTTCAGAGGCTTTCCACTGCACTTAAAGCAGACCCCAGAGCCCCTCACTTGGTCTGCAAGGCCAGCTGCAGCTTCACCTCCCCTTTGGCTCTCCCCCTGCAGCCCGTGGGACTCCCAGCCCTGAGTCTCCAACCCCCTCCAGTGCCCTTGGGCCTTCACCCGTCTTTCCCCTTTGCCAGGAACAGGCATCTCTCACCTCACCTTCCCTTGGCTAACACTCCACATTTTAGCTTTCAAATCTTATGTTATACCCCTACTCACAAAACACTGCATGCCTTTTTCTATACATGTTTGTTTTGAGCTTTTTTAGGTTTGTGTTTTCCTGTTGGTGCTAAATACCGGAATCCTAGCACTTGACTCAAACTATAGGTGTTCTTATGTTCTGGTAAAAAAATATATATATAAAAGTAAGATAAAAAGAAAAGGGTTTGTCCTTTCTCCCCACAACTGCAAAAGTACAGTTAGTGTATGATCATAAAGGTACAGTTGATAAAGTGGATAGCTAAAAACATTAACAAATTTATCTATCCCATCTCCTATTCAGTGAGGTGAGTTGCATGGATATGTATAATCCTATTATTTTTGGCATTAAGGAGGGCGTGTGATGTGATGAGCACTGGCTGTTATACACAACTAATGAATCACTGAACATTATATCAAAAACTGATGATGTACTATATGTTGGCCAATTGAATTTAAATAAATAAATAAATAAAACAAATTAAGAAAAGTTCCAAAAAGCTTTTGTCGATGAATGCTGTTTACACAAAGGAATGTTGGAATACTCTTAGACTTCAGATATTGTTATTGTGCCCAGAGACTACAATTCTGTGTGGTAGTCTTAACTGGTAACTGTTGCCCAGGTAATAATTTATTAACTGACAGCTCTGTATTCTTTCTTTTTTTTAAAAGATTTTTATTTATTTATTTATTTGTCAGAGAGAGAGAGAGAGAGAGCACAAGCAGGGGGAGCAGCAGAGGGAGAGGGAGAAGCAGACTCCCCACTGAGCAGGGAGCCCGATGTGGGGCTCCATCCCAGGACCCTGGGATCATGACCTGAGCCGAAGGCAGATGCTTAACGACTGAGCCACCCAGGCGTCCGACAGCTCTGTATTCTAAAAGGTATAAATGCTTGGGTAAACTAGAAGAGGTTCACTGGTCTCTCCCTTCCCCTTTATTATAATATGAAATTATAATAAAGCCAGTGACATTTACTTTTACACTGAGACTTTGGAGTCTTTGATCGTTTAAATTGTCAACAGTCCAGGTGACTCTGGACTCCTCCCACTGCTTGAACCCTTGTCCTCTGTGTGTCCTTCACTGTACTTATCACACCACTGTACTTACCACATCACAAGTAGCTTTTATTTTTCTGTCCCTCTGCCTAGATGGAAAGCTCCCCAAGGGCAGGGATAGTGTCTAGTCTGTTTGCTACTACAGTTCCAGTGTCCAGGACAGTGCCTGGTATATTGTTGGCACTCAACAATTAATTGTTGAGGGGCACTGGTGTGACTCAGTTGGTTAAGCGTCTGCCTTCAGCTCAGGTCATGATCCCAGGGTCCTGGGATCGAGCCCCGCATCGGGCTCCCTGCTCAGTGGGGAGTCTGCTTCTTCCTGTCCCTCTGCTTGTGCTCACTCTCTCTCTCTCTCTCAAATAAATAAATGAATAAATAAAATCTTTAAAACAACAACAACAAGAAAAAAAAACAATTGTTGAAAGAATTAATACATGAGTGAATGAATGGGTGAATGGACTAAAGGACAGACATGATTACAAGAATTAGGAGACAGAAGGAAAAACTTAAGTCTTTCATTAGGAAGCTTTCATTCTATTTGCTACCGTATGTTCACATAGCTACACATTATGAAGCATCTGAATAAATACTCAAAATAAGCACTAAGGGAGTGCACCAAACACAGAGGGTTCTTAATATTCCTGATTATACAACTGGATCAATGGCAAGTAATTTCATATAAATTTTGTTTCAGTTTTTCTCACTCTAGATGTGGCACTGAAGTTTTCAGATCTACTCCATTGGGTTTTTCAATTTCATATAAGGAATACATCACGGGTAATTTTCATGGTACCAATACAGCCTAGCATTACTCTGAGAGAGTGTCTGGCAAAAAGGGGATTTGCTCCAGATAGCACAGCTCTTTAGAACTAACAAGGATAAGGACTTGGATAAGAACTTGAGTTTCGGCTACATTGGTTCTGTGCTTACCGCTTGTTAACTTGCTCCACAGCAATGTGGAGGCGTTTTGCAATGTCTTCCACCGTCTCACTGTTGGCCGAAATGATACCCACACTCTTGGCAATAGCTTTGGCTGTGATTGGATGATCACCTGTAACCATAATAACCTAGAACACAAACAATGAGAAAGGCATGTGGACAATGAGAAACTCGGCTGGCCAGACAGTATCACCTACTCTACCATGACCTGGTAGAATGTGATTAGTGATTATAGTGGTTTGCCCTTATGGGCAGTTCTTGATCTTTAGATCAAAGACAAAACTGTCTCTGAAGAACACACTGATCTCATTGGATCTATCCTTGCTTTTAGCTTCTTACATTTCCTACTCTGACATTGGAGGAGGCCCTTTCCCTTGGATGTTACCCTACTTGTGAAAGGGCTAGGGGATGTGTACTTGAGACAGCCTCATGTTGCTTCAACAGTCTTGATATTAACATGGTAATGGAATGAATATTTGGCTTTGATAATATGAAGGCAAATGGATTTTGGAGGCTGAACCTTAAGATTAAGTAATAAAACCTTTTATTGTCTATCATAATCTAGGGCAAGATAAAGTCAATTCATGGCCTTCTCACTGCAGTCACTATTGTGGTTTGTTCCACATTGACACAGTATTTTGCCTTGACTGGGACAGTTACTAGAATCTTAGTATAGTGAAAGTTGAGATAAAAAGGGAGTGGGGGATTATGATATTTATTTGAGACTTAAATACTGACTATCTCCGATGGCAAACATTCTTAGACAACATAAATGGAGGACTTCTTAAGTCAGGAAAATAACTCCCACCTTGATCCCCGCACTCCGACATTTGGTGACTGCGTCAGGTACAGTGGAGCGAGGGGGATCAATCATAGACAAGAGCCCCACAAAACAGAGGTTAGATGTGGGAAAGTTCATGGTGTCTACATCAAATGTGTAAGTTTCTGGAAACTCGTCTGCTGGCAGGTAGAGATGACAGAAACCTGGAATGCATATGAATTTGGGAGTCAATGAAATTAGGATAAGAAATAACAAAGGAAAAGGAGGAACATTTTCACACACTCCTTTACTATTTTACTAATATTTGAGAGTATACCAGAATCGTTTTATTCTTTCAATTCCGAAATGCACACTGTAATTAGGAAGGACATATTTCATCCAAAAGTAATTTACTGTGTGCCCACTGGATTTTCTGGTATGTTCTAGGGATACAGAAACCAAGAGGGGGTGGCCTTTGCTTCTGAAGATGTCTCAGTTTAGTGTGGGGACAGAGACATAAAGAGGTAAAGCATAAAAAAGCATAGTGAGGGTGCCTGGGTGACTCAGTTGTTAAGCGTCTGCCTTCGGCTCAGGTCATGATCCCAGGATCCTGGGATCAAGCCCCACATCAGGCTCCCTGCTCAGCAGGGAGCCTGCGTCTCCCTCTCCCATGCCCCCTGCTTGTGTTCCCTCTCTCACTGTGTCTCTATCTGTCAAATAAATAAATAAAATCTTTAAAATACAAACAAAAACAACAACAACAACAAAAAACCCACCATAGTGAGTGTTATAGAGAACAGCCACCTGGGGAATTAGGAAAGACTCCCCCAAGGAGGTCACATGTGAGTTGACTCTTGAGAGAGGAGTTAGAAGTTTTCCAGGGAGATGGGGGGGTTAGGGATGGGATGGCCATTTGAGGCAGAGAAAACAGCACATGCTACTGCATAAACTGGGGAAAGAATCTGGGGCACCAGGAGAATGGTATGAAGCTTGGTCTTTAATCAAGGTAAGTGTGAGAGAAAGGCCATTAGGAATGGAGAACCTTTTGTTACTCAGAAGGCATCTGAGTTAAGGTAGAAGGGATTCCTGTGTCTGGTGGGACTCCTAAGATCATGTGACTTTCTCATCAGCTTTTATATCAAATTTATTCTCAGCATGCCCCACTGCCTCACACATTTCAGTAAAGCACAGAGTCTGAGAGGTCAAACACAAGGTTCCTAGAGCGATTCTTGTCAGATGGGTATCAATCCTGCATTGAAAACACTACCTGGTGCTGTGGGCTATTTAAGACATGCTTAAAGCATTATCACCTCATTTAATTATTTCATTTGCTTTACAAGCTCAAATATCCTTTAGAAACACACATTCCACAGATTCCATCTCTATTGGCAAGAACTTTTATGATGTTTAATGAGCGTTATCATCAACTGTGAACTTCTGTTACCTTGAATTCATATTCTGTAGTTCACAGGTGCCATTCTGTCAACCCAGATTCTCAGGACAGAACATACCCTGTGATACCACTTAAGTTACCACTATTAGGTTCCTACCAGTGGCTGTATTTCTATGGTTCCTTCCACCTCTGACAACCCCTGTCTCTATTACTGGCAGTGTTTTCTCCCTAATAGGCAAGTGAGAAACTTCAACATTATTTTTATTTATTTATTTTTTTTAAAGATTTTATTTATTTTTTGACAGAGAGAGAGACAGCGAGAGAGGGAACACAAGCAGAGGGAGTGGGAGAGGGAGAAGCAGGCTTCCCGCTGAGCAAGGAGCCCGATGTGGGGCTCGATCCCAGGACCCTGGGATCATGACCTGAGCCGAAGGCAGACGCTTAACGACTGAGCCACCCAGGTGCCCCACTTCAACATTATTTTAAACTTATTTTTCTCCTCTAACTAGTTGCTAAGTCTTACCAGTTCTGCCTCCATGAAGTCTCTTGCATCTGCCCCCTCCGTCACCTTCCTAGTGCCTTGGATCAAATTCCCACCCTCTTTTACCTGAACAAGGGCAGCCACCTCCTCCTGATACCCATGCCTCTCCTCTCACTGCTCCTGCCAAGAATTAAACTCTAATTCTGATTGGTTCATTCACCCCAAAGCCTTCTGTGACTCTCTCTGATTGTGGAATGAAATCCCAGTCCCTCACCCACATAAGGCACTCTATATTATGCCCTCCAATCTATCTTTCCTGCCCATTCCCTAGGATTATGCCGTCTCATCTATCTGCAACACTCCACAAAGACTGGCTCACTCATAATGTGAGCACACACCCCATCCATTTCTATCTCTGTGCTTTGGCCTATGTTGTTCCCTCTACTTCAAATATTTTACCTCACCTCCCTTCAAGAATTGCTGTGCAAGGTCCAGTTTAAAATGTAACTCCTTCCATAAAATCTTCCCAGATTTTCTTTATCTGGAAGCCACCCCACCCTCCTCAGTACTACCACATAATATTCTCGCATGTTTATCATATTCTTCTTTCTATGATTCATGTGGATGCATAGCTACTCAGCTAAATAATAAGCCTGTCTCCTCTTGTGCCCTGACCTGGCATAGAGCCTCACACCCAACAGGTGACAGGTAAGGGTTCTGCCACCAAGAGCTCACCCAGCACGCGCTCCCCCTGGCCTCCCAACTCCATGTATGCTGTGTGGAAGGCCTCGGCTGTGTTCTTGTCCAGAGGCTGCTCCTGGCCGTTGACCATGATGGTGCTGCACTTCTCTAAGATCCTCTCAGGGGCCCCTTTCATCACCATGAGGAAGCGCTTGTCATTGGGGTCATCCGTTTTGTGTATGGAGAGCTGGAAGGGAAGGAATTGAGTGTGTTACGTATTCCCTGCCATTAAATAATGACACCATCTTTACTCATAAGGGCCTGAACTGGACAGATCTCTTAAGTAGCAACATGACAAGAAGATTAAAGACATCCCTTTCTCTCATTAGGCTACTTATCCTTGGCATGAAATGGAGTGTTCACTACAGGCATGTTCTATCCTTTTTATTTTGTGGTCAAGTAATATGCAGAGATCTAGACTTGGTCCTGCTCAGAGCGGCACCCTGAATTTGAATCGAAAGTAAGTAGATCTCATCTTTCAAACAGAAACTAGTTGCTTTAGGGAGGCCAGATGTGGTTGTTGCCCTGTGAAGTCTTGTGTATTGAACCAGATCTCCTGTGGTGCCCGTAGGGGTCAGGGGACTGTGAGCCACCTCTTCTTGCTTCTTGTCTCTACCTCCCTATCATGGGTAGCAGCCTTTGGGTCCCAAGCTATTCTGAGCTCAGGCAGGCATGAGGGCAGCAGGAGTTCCTATGCCTCTTCAGCTCCAAATTAATCCAGTTTTACTGCCTGGAGGTGAAGGAAAATGGTAGGGGTGGAGGAAGTAGACACTCTCACGTACAGGCTTTCAGGACAGTTAAGTAACACAATTTTAATATTAATATCCTCTCATCTACTGATTCTATTTCCAGATTCATCCTAATAAGGTAATCAGAAAAAATCTAAAAAAAAGTTATATAAAATGGCTTATAAAGGATAATCTTTTAAATTAAATACACTCATCCTTATATAGAACTTTATAAAATACTGTCCTAATTTTCCAGTTTGCCACAAACTATTGGAAATATTTTTATGGGCTGGTCTCAGTTTGGGGAATTGCTATTCTAAAATCAATAAGACATAGACTTTCCACTTTGTTTCCTTTGGTTGAATGATACCCCAGAGACCTTCCAAGGTCACAACATCAAAGACTCTTTTTTGAGTGTTGCTCATGTGTAGATATAAAATGGCACTAACAGCCTCCAAAGAGGCTCTTTGACTTCTTCTGCAGGAACCCACAGAGGTCCTCCTATCTAGTCCCAACTCTGGGTAGCCTATTTTCCCCTTCAACATTTAGTATATGAAGCCTCATGGAATCTGCTTTTTCTCATTTCTCACATGATGAGGAAAGTCTTTACTAGAGTAGATGGGGCCCCAGCAGGATTCTGAGTCTTGTTCCTGATTAGAAGACAATTCGATCTACTCCTTAAGAGCACAGACTCCCTGGGTCTGCTTGAATCCTGGCTCTGGCCCTTACTAGCTGTGTGATAATGCCCTGTACCTCAGTTTCCTCATTCCCTACCTTGTAGAGTTGAGAGAATTGAGTGATTCAATACATGTAGAAATTAGCATATAATAACTATCATTACTGTTGTTATTTTAGGATCATTACTCATTCTATTTTCATGTCTGTTTTGAACAAGAGACCTGATTTACTGGCTTTAATATTTTACTTCATACATTTTTTAGTTGTCTATTTGGCTAACTACAATTCTTCATTGGCTTGTTATCCACAGAGATGTTTGCAACACAGTTATTTCCCAATCCTAAATGCCATCCAAACAAAATGTGTGGGTAAACACCAGAAACTTTTACACAAACATGGTTATCTTATTTATATACTTTCCTGTTATGCAAAGACCAAGTCACAAGGCCCTGCTCTCAGGGCTTTGGAGTCTATGGGAAGTCCCACCTGCAGCAGTAAACTGGGCTACAAACTGTCATTTGTCCCACCCTGCGGAGGATGGAGCTAGTTGACCGTTGGCCAGCCTGGAATGAGGGAAGACAGATAGGCAATGATGGCCATTTTCTTCCTGAGCAATGGGTAGAAAGGAGGTCCCTGTCAACTGCATATGGGGCTGGTAAGGGCAAGCTTTACTCACAAGGCCCAAGCTAAACTGTTCTGTGTGGTGGTAGAAAAACCATGGCCTTGGGAGTTGAAAATATATGTGAAAATTTGTTGTGCCACTTAGGTGCTTGGGAACTCTGGTCACATCAACATTTCCTAAGGACCTGGTTCCTCACCTAGAAATTGAGATTAATTTCCTACCTCAGGTTTATCGTGAGGATTAAGTGAGAGAACCAGATACAGATTAAGGGAGCAGTAAATGTTAGTTCTCCCCAATCCCCCACTTTTCATTTATCCTTTAGGATATGGCTTTTGCCCCTCACCTGTGCAAATTACCTGGTGGGGGTGGAGGTGGCGTGTGTGTGTGTGGGGGTATAATATAGATCAATCATTCATAGGGACAGCCAGGCCCTGACAAGATCTTCACTTTTCTTTTTTCTCTACCTATTTCTGGCAAAGGAAAGAGGCCAGCAAGGAAAACCTGTTCTGGGCTTACCAGATGCCCAGGCCCTCCATCCCTGAAGGCAATTTTTGAAGTCAAATATCATTCAAAATACATACTAACCAAAGGACACTTACAGGTAGAAATGCCATTCTTATGATAACAAAGATTCAGTTGTGAGGAAAAACTCACCTGAAATTTGTTGGTTGAGTTAAAAGGAATTTCAGCTACTTTGTGGTTTCTTTTTCTAATTTCCATCACATCACCCAAAATGACCTCTGAGAACTTCAAAAGAGCAGTTTCTGAGGCATCTCCAGCCACAACTCTCTGAGAATCAAGAGAAAACAAATATTTGTAGCACATAATCTGATTCTTTTGTGATTATTTTCAATGAGCCAGCAGACGGCCTGACTAAGCTCAGTATCTAACAAACGATTACACCACAATGAGCCACTGACTGAACCATGGTGGAGGTGTTAAACTGAATGGTGCTGCTTACTGGCATTAAGGAAATTCAAAACAGTTTGAGCTCTGTGAGACCTGGAGGGTTCCATGAAAAAACCAGCTATGAACTAGTCTTGAAAGACGGGTGGATAACTGGCAGACAAAGGAACAAAAGAAAGCCTTCTGGAAATCAGAATGCCATGAATGAAGGCATGAAGTGGAAGAGTTCCATTGTAAGTGCTGAGTGTACAGGTGGATATGGGGGATGCAGAGAGATTCAGAGGGCCCTGAAAGGCAGGCAAGGTCCAAAACTCGAGCAGCAGAAAACAGATGCATGGAAAGTTTTTGAGCCAAGTTAGGTGAAGCAGTTCATCTAAAGAAGTATTTAAGGAAAATTACTGGTATGCAAGAAAGACTTGGGGGAGGGATAAACTGGAGTCATGGAGGCCAATCAAGAGGTTGGTATAATTAATTAGATGTAAGGTACTGGCGATAAAAGAAAAGTAAAATTATATATTTATTTGAAGCAAGAATAATAGGACTTGGTGATTCACTAGCTATTAGGAAAGAAGAAAGTTAAAGATGACTTCCAAAAATTTTGGACTGGATGATAAATTAAAATGGTTATGTCATAGAAAAATAGAAAAGGGACAAGATAGTGATTTAGAGCCAGGTTGGGTACAGGTGGAAGGTGGCAAGTGTAATTTGTTCAGAGTCTAACATGGCAAAACTTTCAAGTGGGAACACACAGCTAATTGGAGATCCATGGAGTTTGGGTGAAAAATCAGAACTGGAGATAAGGATTTGAAAGATATGGACACAGAAGTGATGGGCCAAGAAGAGAATTGATGAGTTGTCTGACAAAGAAAAGCAACCAAACAAAAAGTACAAGAAAGAAAGAGTCAATGAAGGAAACAGATGGCAAATAGAAAAGCCAGGAGAAGACAGATTGAGTGACTCACTCAGAAGGAGAGGACGGGGGAGAAGAGAGAGGAAGGGGAAGAGGAAGGGGGAGAAAGAAAAGTTTGTTTTTGTATATGCTAACATTTCAGGGCCCCTTAGCACCGCTTCTGCTGCCAAGAGGAATACGTTCTAAGGTCAAGGCTTCTATTTCCTTCCAATTATATTTTAAACATCAGTGAATGGCACTTATGTAATAAAGGAACTTTGATTATATCTACTTGCTTGTAAAGGAAAGTAACTTAAAGGTACATTCATTTTCAGGAATGAGACAGAATTTTCAATAGACCTAAACCACTATTCTGAGGACTTTTAGACATCTCGGTGATTTCTCGAAGCAAGTTAGGGTGAAGAAAATTTTCTGCAGGTCTTGTGAGTCAGACTTCCTCTTACTAGTACAAACTTCACTCAGTGGGAGAGATTTAAATCAAGTACCAAATCAGAACAGAGGAAGTGACTTCAAACTGGCTATGATTTAAGACCGAATATATACTGAAGCTTTACCTTCATGATGGGGACGCTTTCTTGTCCTGGTCTGAACTCAGCTCTGTTACACAATGTTATTATCTTTGATAAGGAGGCCCAGGTTCCAGAGCTTTGATCAAAGACTTGGTCTGGAAAACAGAACAGTGATGCTGTGGGTCCTGGACCTAATATCCATACTATTCAACCAATTCTCTGAGACTGCACACCAATGCTGCCATGTTCTGCGTGGCCCCCTCTGCTAGAGTCCATAGCTTCGGGCCACACTGAATGTTCCAGAAGACTTACTTGAATTGTCTTCACTGGTGTCAGCTATGAAGATCTGATTGTCGAACCACAGATGGGCCACAGTCATCCTGTTCTGGGTCAGAGTCCCAGTCTTGTCTGAGCAAATGATAGAGGTGGAGCCGAGGGTCTCCACTGCTTCCAGGTTCTTCACCAAGCAGTTCTTCTTGGCCATCCGTTTAGCTGTCAGCGACAGAGTCACCTAGACAGGAGAGAGAGAGAGAGAGGAAGAAGCTTTGAGAAAAATCATCATTTTGAACTCAGGCTCCATAATGTAGAAGCAGGTGGAGCCGAACTGATTTCAGGACAGAGGTATTGTTACAGATGCGGCAAAGCTGACCCAGTGGCTGAAAAACCACATAAAGCCCTATATATATGCCATAATCCTTTTATTAAATGTAGGAGGTAAACAATGTGCCTAAGTTCCTCAGTTGTAGAAACTGCCAAGGATTCTTTTTTCTTTTTAAGAAATGTGAAAATGTAGAGAAGGTGTCAGGCTTCCTGAAAATCTGTAAGTGGTGGTTTGTGTCTGTCTTATCTAGATCTTACTTTTTTTTTTATCTTACCAAGCTTTTAAGGAGAAAGATAATATGCAATTTGCAGATAGAGCTCCTAAAAATGAAAATATAAAGTTTTCTAGGACAGTGTTAAAAATGTTAACAATATCACAATTCTGTTTGTCTCTCTAAGAAACAGTCTCCTCAGAATGTCCCATGGTGTCCCCTGACAGGGAGGGAGTGTTGTTCTGAAGATGAAGGAGACTTGCAGTTTATGGTGGGCGCACACCCAGCACAGCAGAATGCCATGTGTTAACAGGGTCAGGGGACAGGCCACCTAGCAGCATGGACTCACAGTGACAGTGGCCAGGAGACCCTCAGGCACATTGGCCACAATGATGCCAATGAGGAAGATGATGGAGTCCAGGACCTGATACTTCAGGGATACTGCGGTGATGAAGAAAAGGATGCCGATGGAGACGGCCACTCCTGCCACAATATGAACAAAGTGCTGGATCTCAATGGCAATGGGTGTCTTCTCATTTCCGACTCCTGAAGCCAGTGAGGCGATCTGACCAATGATGGTGCGGTCGCCCGTGTTGATGACCATGCCAGTCGCTGTGCCTACAGGTGAAGTAGACATTTTATTCCGGGGATCCTCAGCTACGAGGGGACCATAGCCTGCTTATAGTCTTCTCTTTGCTGGTTTACATGATCAATTAGCACACAACATTACAACATCTCTGGGCTCTTCAGTTCCATGTTTTGTCCTTGAAAAGCTTTGTAGCAAGAGATGGTAAAGAGACAAGAGCATAAAGCCTGCAGGGGAGAGGTGATATGGGTGGTGCATGGAGTCATGGGAACCAGGCAGACTTACCTTCCAGACAAGTTGTAGAATAGAAGCCAATGTTCTTTGTTTCCAGGGGACTATCGTGGGTAAACTCAGAGGAGCGGGGCTGGGGTTCAGATTCTCCAGTGAGAGATGAGTT
This sequence comes from Neomonachus schauinslandi, assembly GCF_002201575.2. Taxonomy (NCBI): domain Eukaryota; kingdom Metazoa; phylum Chordata; class Mammalia; order Carnivora; family Phocidae; genus Neomonachus; species Neomonachus schauinslandi. The sequence goes on from NC_058405.1 coordinate 80,522,533, forward strand.
ATCTACCTAGAAGAAATTTTGGAAAAAGTTCAAGACTGGGCATCTTGTTCCCTGTCCCAGTCACATTGAGATCTAGAAAGACAACAGAATGGCAGCTAGTTATCGGCGTGATCTTTGGGGTGCCCTGTGGCGCTTACCTTACAGCCCTGAACAGACAACAACCTGATGTCTGCAGGGATCTGATCTCCTCCTCTAATCTCCACTATGTCTCCCACCACCAGTTGCTCTGCAGGGATTGTCTTCTTCTCTGAATCTCGAATGACAAGAGCTTGCTGCAAAAGAAAACAGTGACAGATGCCTCAGATCCTGGAGTGATGCCAACTCTCCTCCATCCTCATCTCCCCACATCTCCGGAATGGAGGCACTGGAAGGCACAGCTGTCAGAATGGCAAAAATGCAACAAAAGACTTTTACTTGGGGCCTGAAGACACTAAGAACTATCTTTTCTTGAGGAGGAACTCTTAGAGATATTCTTGGAACCAGAAAACGCTGCTGTGGGCAGATATAGCAAATTGACAGCCCCAAGCATGACAGAGAGAGGGACAATTAAGGATGAATGATCTTGGCTGGGATGTCCAGGAAGAACCCCGATGGCTGAGCCAAAGGGTTTAATACTCTTGCTCGGGTCAGGAAGACTTTAACAGAGTAGAAGGCAGATCTCCCACTTCTTAGCATGGACGATTCCATCCAGAACCTTCTCCAGCTGGCAGCTCTGTGGCCAGGGGCAGTGTGGTGTTCCCACTGTGCTGATAGTGGTGTGTGGTCTCCCTAGAGGACTCCTAACGTGGGGTCCTGTGGGAAGACAGGAGCAGTGGGCGTCCCTCACTGACAGCAGTTTGGGGCAACATGCAGAGAGACTCCAAAACGGGTGCAAAAATGGTCACAGATAAAGAATTGTAGGTTGACCTCCTTGGCTACCAGGGAATACTCCCGAACTTCTACAACTCACTTTTGGAAGCACCTGAATTACTTTTGTTTGAACAGTTCACCAAAGCTCAAGAGCAGTAATAGAAGATGTTGTGCGATGACTGATGTTTCTGTCCTGTTTTGCTCTTGACTAAGCATTTTCCTGTATCTTACTTCCCTGATTATCTCAAAACTCTGTGAGGAAAGGGGGCTTCAGAAAGATTGCCTAAGACTTCTCAGACAGCAATGGGTGGAGCACTGACCCTCTGCCTCAGAGGCCCCATTCTTCTCCTTATCTGATGCTTCCTCATCTGAAGTCATGTGGAGACCAGAGAGGGATGGCTGCCACTCACCTGCGGGATCATCTTATTGAAGGTGGCCATGATGTTGGTGCTTTTTGCCTCTTGGTAGTAAGCGAAGATCCCTGTTAAAATAATGACCAAGGCAAGCACGCAGCCCAAGTATACCTGGGTAAGGAGAAGAAGCATCAATCAGAAGAACAGGCATCAGGAATGAGCCAGGTCCTAGGGCTGGAGCTCTCCATGGGAAGGTGAGAGACATGGCAGTGGTATTCTGGTGTCATTTACAGGTCACAAAATTTACCCATTTAAAGTGTATAATTCAATGATTTTTGATGAATTTACACAATTTTGCAACAATCATCACAAGTTAGTTTTAGGACATTTCCATCATCCCAATAAGACCGCTACTGCCTAGTGGCTGTCATTTCCCACTCCTGCCCCCAGCCCTAACCACCTCTGATCTGCTTTCTGTCTCTAGGGTGTGACTGTTCTGGACATTTCTTATCAATGGAATCATAGAGTATGTGGCCTTTTGCATCTGGCTTCTTTCTGTTAGCACCATGCTGGCCAGGTCAGTTTTTTGGTTTTGGTACTGTTAGCAGCAGGCAGAGATGCTCCCCATGTTAAAGGGACACAATTAGCTTTGAGGAGAGAGAAACCCAAAATATTTCACATGGATCTAGATCTTTTTTGTCCCCTTAGGAACTTACAGTGCGTCTCTCTCTCCCTTTAAAATTCATGCTCATACTGCCTCTGAGACATCAGAAAGTCAGCTATGATTTGTATTTTACAGCTGGCGAAATTACTGATTTTCCCAAACCTGCACAGTGATTGATCAGTGTAGACTCCTGATTGCAGCCCACTGCTCTGCCCACTAATGGCCTTACTTTATGGTTGTTTTCCCATTACTAGTTTAGTAAACCCTGGAAGGAGTCCCCCTTACATTGTCTAGGGATGAGGATGTATTCATGGAGTACTGGATCCCATATGCAATCCAGCACAGGATGGCTCCTATCCACAGAAGGATGGAGAACCCCCCCACCATCTGCTTGAAGAACTTGATGATCTCCGGTGTTTCCTTGGGAGGAGTGAGGGCATTGGGCCCATTCCGAGCCAGGAGCTCAGCAGCTTGGGCACTGGAGAGACCCTGAGAAAGCCAGACAAAAACAAACAGGAATTAGACATTTCTCTTCCCTCAGATTGGATGTCATTTTTCTGCAGGTTGTGGGTAGGAGTTACCATGCCCAAGAAGGGCCTGGGAAAAGTGGATGATGCCTCACCTCCCCCAGCTCGCACTTTTTAAAAAAGAATATTTAATATTAATGCTTAATATCAGCCAGGCAATGTACTCTGTATATTTGCTTATTTACTCTTCAAAATAACCTTCTGAAGAAGGTGCAATTATTATCCTCATCTTACAGATATGAAATTTGAGGCACATGGAGGTTAAATCATCCAGCTAGTAAATGGGACCAGGCAACCTGGCTCCAGAGCCACTATATTAGACTCTACTAAGGCATTTTAGTTTCTTGGAGATTTATCTAGAGATAGGAGTAACTTGGCTAAGGAGGATTCGAAATACAAAAGCTAATCGCCAAGGTTAAGGGCAATGTGGTAACTATCCAGAAAATATTCTCTGTTCTGGAACTTCTACATATTGCACCGGCTAATTTTTCATCCTTAAGTCTGGTGTCTTTCTGCTTTTCTCTATATCCACTCCAAGTTCTAAGTTCTTGTTCATCTTAAGAGTTATAAATTCTACCCAACTCTGAAGCCCACGTGTGGTCACTTCTTGCCAGAAGCCCTCCCTGGTAAGCATGCCCTCCACGGGGTACAAAGGCCCCTCCACCCCCCTTGAAATCCTGTATTGTGACTCATAAGGTTTTTTTCCCCACAAACTATCCTATATGGAGAAAGTCTTGTCATTACTTTTTCTTCCTAATCATGTTGTAAGCTACTTAAAGGACAGCTTAAAGACTATATCCTTGGGGCGCCTGGGTGGCTCAGTTGGTTAAGCTTCCTATTCTTGATTTCAGCTCAGGTCATGATCTCAGGCCTTACTTTATGGTTGTTTGAGATCGTGAGATCAACCCCCATGTTGGGCTCCACGTTCAACGCGGAGTCAGCTTGAGATCCTTTCCCTCTGCCCCACCCCCCACTCATGTGTGCTCTCTAAAGTAAGTAAAATAAATCTTTAATTAAAAAAAAAAAAGACTCTGGGACGCCTGGGTGGCTCAGTTGGTTAAGTGGCTGCTTTTGGCTCAGGTCATGATCCCAGGGTCCTGGGGTCGAGTCCCGCATCTGCTCCTTGCTCAGCAGGGAGTCTGCTTCTCCCTCTGCCTGCCACTCCCTTTGCTCGTGCTCTCTCTCCCTCTCTCTGACAAATGAATAAATAAAATATTTTTTTTTAAAAAAGAGTCTATCCTTGTTGATTTTCGTGTCCTTTATAGGGTGTCCTGCTTGTTCTGTAATACAGGCTCAAATATTTGCTGAATAACTGGATTTGAAGTCACTAACTTGTAGTCAAAATAAAATTCATCACCATCTCCTTCCTGCTGTTTTCTCTAATCTCTCAGCCCCATGTCCCGCCATGGCCCTGTTGACCACCTGACCAAATCTTCTCCTCTTGCTTCTCTACCTTGGTAACTGGGATCAGGAATTTGTTCAAATACCCCAGTGAAACAAAGTCCTACCAGTTATTTCTCTGAAACATCTCTGGAATCTTGTCCCCTTTCCTTCCCATCTTACTGCTGCTGCCTTGTTTCAGTTCCTCATTTTATATTCCTGGGTTATTGTCTCATTCTTCTAGACCCTTCCATCTCCCACTTAAAAAAAAAAATCTATCCACCTACCTACTACCTGTATCTGTATATATCTTCTACCAGAAATACCTTTTGAAAGCCAATCTTATTTAAATCACTTCCCTGTTTAGAAATTGTGTATAACTAATATAGTCCTTATTCCTTAGTTTAATATGGAAGTGCTTGATGGTTTCACCCAAATTACCTCTCCTTGGTCTCATTTTCTATCCCCTCCTTCCCCTTTCCACACACATTAGCTCCCAGAAACCCCAGACTGTCCTCTCTGGTCTCCTGGGTACTCTGCTAACTTAAACCCAAATCCTCCTCTTATGTCCTGATTCAAACACTGCATGATCCAGGGAGCCCATTCTGGCTCCTCTGGTCAGAATCTGTCACTCACTCAGCACACCATTTAGACCTCTCTTTGCCATCTAAGTCAAACAGACTGGATGTTATGATACTCTCTTACATCCCTGCCTCCCCTGCTGAAATGCTTACTCCTTAAGACCAGGGATCACCTGCCTCTCTTTGGCCCTCTCACTGCCAGTCTTGTGTGTTGCACACAGTAAGTCTTTTTGTTGACTTGAACAGATGTATCCAAATCTCCTGATGTCAAGACACCAAAACTTTTGAAATTTAATTTGAGTTTGAATTCACACAAGAAAGCAGTCCTTCTGTGGTGGGGGAATTTGCCAGACACCTGAGAGCACACCAGTATGTCCTGGAGTCATCGCTCTTTTTCATAGGAAGAGATGGACAAGCAGGGTTATAAGACTGTCACTCTGGATGGTTGCTTTTTTTTTTTTTTTTTAATTTTAATTTTTTTTTATTCTTATGTTAATCCCCATACATTACATCATTAGTTTTAGATGTAGTGGATGGTTGCTTTTTAACATTGGTTTTCCCCATTCTTTGATAAGACCATTATACTTCCTGGACATTGGGATCTAAAGCAACCTCTGACCATGACCATAAGGAAGTGTCTGAGCCTTTCTGGGGATACCACAGCTTTCCTGCAGTTACAATCAAAAGAATGTTTATAGCCAGGCGTCCAGCTCAGCAGAGGGGCTTGACTCTGGGCTTTAGTTCAGACACGCCAGCTCTTGAGGTCAACCAGCCCTCTCTCACGTGCTGGGCGTGTGGGTGACTGGCATTCTCAAAGTTGCTGCTTCATCCTAAAGATGCCATTGAATTTTCCATACACCCCAAGCACACGGGTTTGTACAGTCCTTTGCATAGTCCCAGGGCTTCTCTTCCCAATCCCCAATCCCTTGATGACTTACTGTAATGATGTTTGTACCATATTTCTTTTCCAGTTCCTTAATGCTGAGTTTGTGGTCATCCTGAAGTCCATGAAAGGAAGAAGAGAGTGCATTAATAATTCCAAAATACTCAAACCCTAAGCTTTGCCCAGCCCAGGAAAACTGAGAGAAGCACTGATGATAGGAGGGGGCCAGAGAGTGAGGGAGAGAACGAGAAAAGCCTCTGTGCCAGGTGGTTATTGCATTGAGGGAAGAGAGAGTCTTGCTACAGGAGAAACTCTTCTGATTCACCGGCCAGGGGATTTTCTGGCCATCCCTTGAGTTCAGTCTTAATTTGTCATTTACTACATATTAGCTGTCTTTAGTTTTTACGAACAAAGCAATGCATTTCATCTCAATCTGATCTCCAGCACATGCAATTTCTAGCATACCTGCCCGCTGTCCGGGTGCTAGTGATCTGGATGCTTAGTTCAGACCTCAGTTCTGGGATTAGTTGATGGTGATGAGCAATACCAAACCAGACCAGACCCATCTGACAACTCCTTACCCATGGAGCCCTCCATTGGGCAGGTAGTGTCTGGTAGAGAGAAGCAAGCCTTTCCTTAATCAAGTACTTGAGACTCAGGGAGTTCACTTGTTAAGGAAGCCCTGCAGGTTTAAAACTGCCAAATAAATACCAGTATGGCCCACACTTGCTAATTTTGTTATAGAATCATTAGACTAAAGCAGAGTTTCTCAACCTTGGCATTATTGACATTTGGGCCAATAACTCCTTGTTGGGGGGGGAGGCAGCTTCCACCCACTATAGGCAACCTACTAGCACCCTCCCTGGAGTAGTGATAAGCAGAAATGTCTCCAGACCTCACTAAATGTCCCATGGGGGCCAAATTCCTCCTATCTTGTCCCTTGAGAGCCATTGGGCTACAGGATTAGAAGCCTCTTCCTGTCTCTGAAAACCCAGGGGTAAGTAAGCCTTCTTTACCCCACCTAGGAAACCTAGCACTCAGGATTCTTCAAGCTCTGATCATCTGAAACAAAGATTTATACTGTGAATCTTTGGGTACTAGAACCAACTCTTTTCTTAAGTATATGCAAAAAAGGTTACCTGTTGTGTTAAGAGATTAGATTTTCCAATTAAAAAATTATTTTGTCTTCTCCTCAGCCAGATTCTGCTTTATTCATTTAGTCATTGTACCAATATTGATTGAAAGATATTGCTGGGGATTCAAAGGATTAAGACACAGTTTTGTGCACAGTGTGCTAAATTCTGGGCAGATACAAGTAACAGGTGATTAGAGCCATTGTTTGCATGGCTGGACCTCAGACTTTAAGGGGCCTGTACCTGAGGCAGAAGGAGGCAGACTATCTTTCCTTCTTCAGCCCTGGCTTTGGGGATGAGAGCCTGGGGCAGGAGGCATGGTGGGTGCCTGTGGCGCACTCTGCTGGCCAGCAGTAGAATAGCTCGGGGCAGCATCCTGTGGCTCAGGCTTCCGACATTATCAGCCTGTTCATTCAGCAGCCAGGGATCCTTTCATTCTTGTCAAGGTTCTAATGTGCCAGAGGGCATCCCAGTACGCGTTCACAAATCAAATTATAGGATTCTTGTGAGAATGTTGGGAAAGAAGAAGGAAAGATGGTCCTCTCTCCGCCGGGAAGCAGGGGAACACTAGCTAACACTATGAAAATTATCTTTCTATATTATATATCTTCACAAAATGCTCAAAGAAGGGAGATTCTCTTCATAATAAACAGGCTTATGATAGAATGGATATATATTCATGTTATAAGTAGCAATTTCAAGGAAGACTAGATATGTCTTCAATCCTAAATGCTAGAGATTCGTAGGAAATAAGAACGACTATTATCTGGTTCTGTGCTAAGTCTTTCTCCAGTTTTATTTCATTTAACCTTTTTAACAACTCCAACAGGTAGGCACGGTCTTTAATTCTTATTTTTTGAAATAGGACCTGAATGTCAATGAAACTGGGATCTGAATTCAGGTCAGTCCTATTTCAGGGCTGTGTTCTTAAATATCTGTCAGAACATACACAGGCAAATGCCTAGTGGTGTGCTGCTAAATGTTTAACAAGCTCTCCAGGAAAAATAAATAAAAAACTCTGATTTGTAGCATTTACCGATTTTTCACCATAACCAAGTTCCAAGATGCTAACTCAGTGTCAATCAACTTGCCAAATTCCTGAATATTTAACATTGGGCTCTCTAGCCCACGTGAACTCACACCACTGCTGTCTGCTCCAACAGTAACAGTTTGAAAGTCTGCAGTGAACTGCAGGGACGATCTATAAAACTTCAAGCTTGGTGTAGAAGTTCCCCCCTTGACATTCCTGAAACATAACCTGTCACGTTTCAGTTCTGAGGCAGATTTTGCCCATGGTGGCCAGCTTTAATAACTCTAAAGTTCTTCCTTAACAGGAATAATATTGTGCTTCCATAAATTACAAAATTACTAATTATAAATTATAATTTAATTATAAATTGCATAAATTACAAAATATTTTTACTCTTTTCTCACTTTTCCCCCTCATCCATGCAAATTGTTTATTTCCCACTTTACATAAAGAAAATGGAGCTTCACTGAAGCTAGGTAGTTTGCTCCCAGTTACCAATCACTGAAGTGGAACTTAATTGAGCCTAAGGTCCTCTGAATCCAAGCCCAATATTCTTTTTTTTTTTTTTTTTTAAGATTTTATTTATTTGCGAAAGCGAGAATGAGAGACAGAGAGCATGAGAGGGAGGAGGGTCAGAGGGAGAAGCAGACTCCCCGCTGAGCCAGGAGCCCGACGTGGGACTCGATCCCGGGACTCCAGGATCATGACCTGAGCCGAAGGCAGTGGCTTAACCGACTGAGCCACCCAGGCGCCCCCAAGCCCAATATTCTTTTTTTTTTTTTTTTAAAGATTTTATTTATTTATTTGAGAGAGAGAATGAGACAGAGAGAGAGAGCACGAGATGGGGGAGGGTCAGAGGGAGAAGCAGACTCCCTGCCGAGCAGGGAGCCCGATGCGGGACTCGATCCTGGGACTCCAGGATCATGACCTGAGCCGAAGGCAGTCGCTTAACCAACTGAGCCACCCAGGCGCCCCCAAGCCCAATATTCTTAACAGTGAAATTATTCTTTCTCATGGGGCATACATAGCCAGAAACCTAGCAAGGTTTAGTGGTTTTGTTTTCCTCCTGCATGGTTCCAGCTCCAGTAGTTTTCCCTTATCAGCTAAAAACTGGCAGTTGGTTAGGGATATCTCAGTGAAACAGCTAGGAAGGAGAGAGGTCTGGGCTGTGCCTGTGGGGACTGGAATCTGAGGCGCTTCCCTCAGAGTTCTACCTGGGAGTGCCTACAACCAGAATGCAGGAATCCTGCAGAAGGCCTCTGACCCCTGGGCAGATATTATCACACCATTCATTTTAAACTAGGAAACAAATCTCATGGGGATTTTCAAATCCTTAAGACTGATCTTTCTTTTGTTAAGAGGTAGGTTATAGGGGCAAGTTCTCAGGAGGGAAGGGCAGTGGACCCATTTGGCTTAAGGACCAAATCAACTGACCAGATCCAGTTCTTTCTTAAGCTCCTCCTTACGGTGATTCTTTTTGGGTTCGAAGCAGTTCTTCAGGCCTCTGTACTTCTCCTTGCCGTTCCCCTTGTCTGTTTGTTCGATGTGTTTCATTCCACTGAGCTCCACAGAGTAAATTTCTAGTGTTTTCTGAAAGGAAAGCAGAGGTACAATATTGGTCCAAGATGGGTTTTCTGAAGAGGTGTCGAGCGCTTCTCTCTGTGGGTCAGGGACCTACAGGGAAGGGAGCCCCCCCCTTCATTCTCTCCTCTAGAGAGAGTAAGTCGCACGATGTGGAGAGGCTCTCTCTTCCCCACCTTCAAACAGCAACTCCCAGGCCCTTTCTCTCCTTTCTTCCCCTCCAGTGTAGAGGGAAGGCTGGGTAGCACAGCCCTGCCGGCATCTCCTCAGGATGACCCCACCCTGGGGTTGGGGAAGGTGGGGGAAGTTACCTCCTCCAACTCGAGACAAGACCCCTCCAAGCCCCAGGGTCTCCCTAGTATCTTGCTCCCCCCAGGACACACGGCGTGTGTCCCGCTTCTTGGGTGGAACGTGCCCACTGAATCCCAGTCCCGGGCAGGGCGGCCGTGTAACCCCCAGCCCGGCGCCACGCGCCACATCGGAGCCGGCCTAGGACCCCTGGGGCCCCTTCCCACAGCGTCTGGATTTGGGTCTTCACCCCAGCCAGCTCCGGGAAGGGAGAGGAGCCGTGCAGAGGTCAGGAGCGCAGAATCAAGACGGCCAGTCGTTCCTCTTTCCCCTCGTCTTCCACCCGCTCTGCACGGGTCCGGGTCGGCGCGGGGGGCCCGCACGCACCTTGGTCATGGCGCGGGTGGTGGTGCCGCCGGCAGGCGGGCTCGGGGTCCGGTCTCTGGGTGGCAGCGCGCGCGGGGCGGGGGTCCGATCGGGCGGCGGCGGCGGCGGCGGCGCGAGCCCTAGGCGCACCTCCCGCGGCCGAGCTCCAGCCGCTGGCCCGCGGAGGCGGTGCCCGCCTTAAATGCCGCCTGCCCCGCCCACGCACCTACCCGCGAGCAGGTTGCCGGGCCTCACGACGCCCCGGGAGGCGGGAATCCCGCAGACGCGGACCCGGGCGCGGAAGCCCGCGGCGGGGCCTCCATCCAGGGAGCGGGGCGCGGCGCGGGCCACGGCCGGGGACTTGGGGGTCCCCAAGGGCAGCGCCGGCGAACCGCCGCAGCCTGCCTCCGGGCGAGCCCCCGACGATCGCACGCCCTCATCCCAGCTTTGGTGGGATCCTCCCCCGCTTTGCTTTTAAAATTTGCTTTGCTAATAAAGGAATTCGTAAAAGTACTAAGCAGAGCGGGAGAATTGCGGCTCCTACCGGCAACTGCTCTCTAGGGTGTCCTGGCCATAAAAGCCAACCTTATTATCGGAGGTTGGATTTCCACAGGCCAATGTGGTGTCAGAGTGAATTTGGGAATTACCGAGAGAGATCTGAGGAGTAGCTGAATTACCTTGCGGGATCCGGATAAAAATTGGAGTTCTAGAACAATTGTGGAGGGGGGAGTGGAGAGGAGAGATGGGAGGAGGCTGTGCAGTCAGAGGACTCAGGAATGAGGCTGCCTTGTGGGCAGAACCGAAGCTGTAGGCTGGGGTCGGATAAACACCCTCATCCCCTAATTGGGATGGACATCTCCTTCTCCCGCCAATGCTATAAATCCCTTCCTTCCTTCCTTCTTGCCTTCCGTCGTCCGCCCTTCCTTTCTTCTTTTCTTTCCAAAATGGCAGAATTTGAAGTCAGACCGCACCCCCCCGCACCCCCCCTCCCCCCACTGTGGGGCTGGGCAACACCAGTGAGTTACTCCTTAACTAAACGGTAAGGGACAGGAAAATTCCGGGTGACATTTGGTTTGCAGATACAGATCACAGGTTCTTTGGAGTTGGAGGGGACATTAAATTCTAGTCCAGACTTAAGCAACAGCGGACCGCTGGCTAAGTGTGTGTTGTGTTCTTCCCGCTCCTTCTCCCCTGGAGAATGCTTTTCAAAGGAAAATTTGAAGACAGGGCTAAGGAGAAAAAATTTGCATGCAACTGATGTTCCCACTGTTTGCTGGGAATCCAAGAGAAGGGATTTTGCAGTTACAAGTTGCTGCTTCCACTCTTCGAGCTCCTGCTCTACCTTTTTGGACAGAGACTAGAGAAGCAGGATGGCTAGAGAAATGCCCCTGAACTCAGGTCTAGTTCAAGCTTCAAAAGCAAAGTCAGATTCACACTTACTTAATTAGGGGAATAGGAGAGAGTGATGTAGGGAGAGGAATGGGCTAATGGAGAGGTGATAGCAGATTTTAAAGTCAGCAAATTGTAACAACTCCTGCTAGAGAAGATTGCTGTTTATTCTTGTTGGTGTCAAGTTTGGGAAAGTGTTAGTTACTGCCAAATTGGACAAAAGAGAACACTGTCAGATACTCTAGCACCTCTCTGGTCCTGCAGAGTTTCTGGTTCCTGCCAGGGGCTAGTCTTGGCAACTACTGCTGTGGCCCACATGGCAGCTTCTGATGCCATCAGGTATCCTGGACAGCGACTTCTACCAAAGAGGACAAATGGGGCCACTCCACACACACACACACCCTAACTCCAGTTACTGCTTTGCTGTTGCTGGTCCTCTTGCCCCAGAGTCCAGACATCCCAATATTTCTTGAGGAGAAGGTCCTCCAGGTATCTGTGAGGCAGGTACCTGGAGTGGTCCTCACCTGATAGAACTATGGACTGAATTTCCCCTCAGAAACACAGACTCACCTCTTTGTGGCCCCAGGAACTATCCCCCATCCTTTTCTGGGCAGTGTACCCTGAATTCCACCCAATTCTATGACCTCTCTTGAACTGGCCGGAAAGGCCAGGGTACAACTTGGGACACCTTCTCAGCCCAAATACTCTAGTAGCAGCTTCTGCTTAAAGCTGGGTTTTCCTGTCTTTCAAAAAAAGCCTATCCATGCCACGAATCTCTTCTGGGACTGTTCCCATTGGTAAATATTACATATTTGGGATAGGCTGTCATAATATCTGTAACTACCCCTAGCTTATTTTAATCAATTAATGCACACAATGTCTGTGAAGCTGTACCAGACATAGGGGCTGTTGGGGAGAAATGGTGCTCAAATTGTGTCATTCTCTGCCCTCAAGAAAGCTACACTGAGTTGGAGAGGCAAAATTAACGAACGAATTGGAGAGGCAACACTTGATCTTAGCCAAAAGGCCGAGAAGCAATGAATTGGAGAGGCAAAATGAACGAAGAGACGATAGTGAATGACCCGAGCCAGAAAAGAATTTAGCGCTTAAATGGTATAGGCCCTGAGTGCTTTAAAAGTTTAAAGGCAAGTCAGGGAGATGGCGAGATTTTTATTTCTTAGAATTAATTATTCAGATTTTTCCATGAAAGGTGGGAGAGAGGCAGAGAGAGTGGCAGAGTTAGGGCCTTCTGCTTATGGACCACTCTTGCTGCCCTGAAGGCCCCTGTCCTGCTGCAGAGTCCTGGGTGAAGGGACATCCACCAGCCGGCTCAAGAGTGTGAGTGTGAAGATTCAGTACCCCAGAGAAGGGGATCCAGGCGCTAATGGGAAGAGGAAGTTTCGCTTCCTGTCTCACATCTGGATCAGCCAGTGCCACTGTTACCCACTATCTTCTTCCTCTCCTGGATTCCTGTCCCACGCACACGGGCAGGCCCCACACACCTGTGCTCACTCATCGTGCCAGGCTCTGACTAGGCTGCATTTCTCCACCGACAAGGGCGCCTGGAGTGAAGATGCAAAAACAAAACAAAACAAAACTGCAGCCAAGCACACCGCTACGCTGTTTCCTCGTTTCTTCACGTATAAGAAACCCTGAGATTGGCAGATGAACAACGTGCAGGAAGGAAACCTGCTTTCAGAAATAAGCACCAATACCACGATAATGGCCCCACCTGAGGCTGTTAAAGACCATGACCAGAGTGGACAGGGGTGATTCCAGAAGTAGATAAAAGGCCCGCATGGGGCTTAGGTGGGGTTATGCCACAGGGCATGCTTTCTCCCCTTGTGAATGTAGCTCCCCCAAATTTTAGGTTACTACAACGTTTAATTCTCTGTGACTTATTTTGGGTACTAAGATCCTTTTTCAAAAAATTATCATTTTCCTTTTATTAGGTGATTGAAAAAAATTGACTGCATCCTGAAGGTCTTAAATTTGTTTTTGAATCTGAGGGCGAAACAGATTCTTCCCATTTGAATCATCTTCACCTTTATCATGGAAGTTATACCATATATATATGTGTAACATATATGACATATAACACATATGACATGAAGGATATTATTCATACAAATAAGCTCAGTCAACTTTGTAGGCATTTGCCTCTCGTGAGTGAGGTGCTACTCTCTTGGTCATTCTTCAGAGGTAGGGAGACAAAAGCAGATACTCCAATATTTATTTATTCTGAAATATTTACTGGAGGTCTGGGATACATGTGTAGGGCCATACTAGGTCCTTCCTCTGAAAGAGCTTTCGACTTGATTAAGGAGGTAAGATACATCACCCTGGGTTAGAATATTAATATAAAGACACATCAAAGGCTATACCTGAGGGACAATACCTGGCTGGCTCAGTGGGTTAAGCATCTGCCTTCGGCTCAGGTCATGATCCCAGGTCCTGGGATAGAGATCCATGTTAGGCTCCCTGCTCAGTGGGGAGCCTGCTTCTCCCTCTGCCTGCCACTCCTCCTGCTTGTGCTCCACCCCGAAAAATAAATAAGATCTTTAAAAAAAAAAAGGCTACATCTGGTCCAGCCCTGAGTCAGTGGACAGACACCAGAATTCCAGAGGAGCCAAGGAAGAAGTGAGCTCTAGACAGTGGAATAATGGGTGATTCTTGAAGGGGGGCAAGTGCAAGTGGATTTTGAAGGCTGTGTAACCTGAGACAACTAGGGAGGAGTAGGGCGATGCATGCTGTAGGAGAGGAAGAAAGAAGAAGTTTATGAGTTTATGGGAATGAAAATGACAGCATTCCAGGGAGAGAAAGGAGCCTGGTAGCCGGAGCGGACAGGTTCTCTCGGAGTAGCAGGTGGTCCAGCTCTCAAGGTGGGACTGTGCAGGGGCTGGACTTTATCACTGTGCCTTAGGGAGCCCTTGAGGATGAGAGTAGTCTAATGGAAACAACATTTTGGGAAAGATGAGCAGTTCTAGAGCAAAAACTGAGAGCCCTTCTGACTCTGAAGTTACTGGGTTTACAACTGTCCCAACATGAGTCTTGAACCCTATTCTCTTTATTGTAGGTTCCTGTCAGTGAGCAGGTTCTAAACAGGTGTCTTGCTGCTTTTGTCAAGTGTACTTTAGCACCCTGACACCCTAAGCATGTCTAGTCTCTAAGCAACTGTTATTTTAGGCAGAATTTATTTGTTCTATCAAGAGTCTTTGGAATGAAACCAGGGAGAGAGCAAATGGTCGTCACACAATCTACGTTAGAGAAGCTTAGAGGACTTTCCCCTCTCCATGCCCCAATAAATTTATATTTATCCTGTGTTTCCAGGGTGAACTGAGCTGTTCTAAGAGCTGGGGAAGAGAAGCTATAGAATTAAAGGACATCACAGGAGACATAGTCTGTTTCATCCACAAAGATCAGCTTCAATTTAGTAATAATGATGAGGTGCTTCATTCTTTATGATGATCTAAGTTTGACCTTTTTTCAGTGAAGTCAATACAGCTATGTTCATCTCCCTCAGCTTTCGGGTCTGATATGTCCCTTGTGAGATGACAGGTTTGGTGTTGGGTTACATGAGAATGACCTTGTCCTTACGGAGTCAGTGTTCTATATAAATCAGGCACAAATAACAGTCACTTTCTTACTTGATCGTCTCTCTCTTTCTCTCTGATGTACTTTATATAATTGTCTGTGATAACCCCATGTCTTAAGTCAGCATGTCTAGCTCTATGCTCACATCTGTTCTGGGATCAGCACTTCAAAATAACAAAAATTCATGAAGAAACAAAGGGGAAAAAAGAAAAGGAACACAGCCTGAATTCCTGGTCTCATTCACAGCAAGGCCAACTTAGCTCTTGCTGACCCAGAAAGGTGCACAAGAATGGACCATGCCACAAACCAGTGAAGAGTCCAAAGCATGGCTTGAGACTTTAGGCATTTTGCATATAAATGAAGGGAAATAAAAAATGAGTAAAGGAATGAGAAACTGCTTTCAAGGGACAATTAGGAGAAAACTGGCAGATGCTTGCCTGCAAATTCTCCTGGGAAGTTCCCCTAAGAGGTGAGCTGGTCGTGGAGGTTCTGAAGTTTTGCCTGCCGTCACTCAGAGGAGACAGCAAAGGGTCAGATCTGCTCTGTAAAGTGCATCTGGGTGCTGGGGGAGGCCAGAAGTGAGAAGGACAAGGGAAAACACTTAGTACCTTTATAGGCCATCTTACTGTGGCTGCCAAAGTATCCCCTTAGGAAATAAAGCCACTGGCTGGGCTGCTGAAGTGCCATATGTGTTAATTAACATGAGATCAGCATGATGATAGCCTGGAAAACAGGCGGAGTCAGAAAAACAGGACAAACTGCATTAGTTAATTGACAGATGCAATAGTGCAGGGCCTGTCTCCAGCTCTAGGGAGAGAAAATTGAATTAAAAAGGGTCTAACGGTTCAACTGTCCCCAGCTTCAGCCACCACTACATTTGGGCAGTATTCATCTAAGAGATTTCTTTGACCCCGGACTGACGTTTCTCCTCATCTCACTTTTTCTTCCTGCTTAGAGTTGCCAGATAAAACACAGGGCTCCCATTAGGGTTGCATTTCAGGTAAGCAACGAATAATTTTTTTGTATGTCTTAAATATTGCATAGGACATGCTTGCTTAAAAAAAAAAAGGACAAACTCGTTGTTTAGCTGAAATGCAAATTTAACTGGATATTGTTATTTCCTAACTCTGGCAATCCTATTCCCTGTAGAGGCCTTGGGGGTCAATCCTTTGTTGCTTGTCAGCAGGCACATTTTGGGACATTGGCCTAAGCTCTACTGGTCTTCTTATTGAGAGGGCAAACATGAAAGTAAAACAGATTCACATTTTCTCTTTTTGCCCGTCCCTCCCAAGAGCCCATCTGAACCAGATTTGCTTTAAGCCAGTCAATTTGAATGCATGTGGGAGTAAGTTTTTTTTCTTTTTCTTTTTAAATCAGATATCTTTTCAGCCAGAAAATTTTACCACTCTGCAGAGGTCACATTCTTCTGAGAAGAGCGCTACAGGAATTCAGTGCCTTTCTTAAAACTAATGTTCACTTTTAGAGGTGACCAGCAGGGGGAGCACATTCCAAAACAACACACTAGGCTCAGGCTACCTGGATGAGATCCTTACTGTTGGGGCCACCTGGCATCACTCAGGCACCAGGAATTTATAGAACCCCTGCAGGCTTTGCAACTATGTGCCAAATATTTCATTTCTGACTGAGCAAAGGACAACTTGGGTAAAAGACAAACCCCAAACAAACAAACCAGGAAAAAAAACCACCAGTAAAAGAAAAGAAGTAACAATAACAACAAAAAACTCCAATGGTAATTAGTGCAAAGAAACAACAAACCACACGATTATATGAAAAAACAAGGGCGCCTCGGTGGGTCAGTTGGTTAAGCGTCTGCCTTTGGCTCAGGTCATGATCCCAGGGTCGTGGGATCGAGCCCCACATCGGGCTCCCTGCTCAGCAGGAAGCCTGCTTCTCCCTCTCCCTCTGCGGCTCCTCCCCCACCCCCCACTTGTGCTGTCTTTGTCAAATATATAAATAAAATCTTAAAAAAAAAGATTATATGAAAAAACGGTGAATGTTTCCCTACACCTAGGGCTGGATGGGATTTGGAAACATCATGTTCAACTTCTCAAGACTTGCTTCTTCTGTGAGGTATTCTCTGAGTAAGATCCCATTTCACACTCTACCTGCTCCAAAGGACTAACACATTATCATAGTCTTGGCCCTATAGCCCCATTGCTTCCTTTCATTTGCTTGTCTTCCCATCAAAGAAATAGGCTCTTTGTGGCATGTCTTATACTTTACGTCTCTCAAAAATATGGCCATGGTGATTGGCACGTAGTAGGTGCCTCTATATCTCAATTATCTTGGAAAATGAAAGCATATTAAAAAAAATTTTTTTAAGTAGACTCCACGCCCAGTGTAGAGCCCAATGTGGGGCTTGAACTCACAACCCTGAGATCAAGACCTGAGCTGAGGTCAAGAGTAGGCACTTAACTAACTGAACTACCCAGGTGCCCCAAAAGAATATTTTTAAAGGAGAGTCCACAATCTTCCTTCATCACCCTTGATTTTGTGATTGACTCTTGGAATTAGGAAAGCACCTTCCTTATAACTACTGAAAAAAAACTCATGTTGAAGCTGGATTTTCTAGATGTAACGAGCTGTTGATGAAATAGAAAACAAAACAAAACAAAACATCGTTTAAAATTTTTGTGAGACTAAATATGAAAGTAGATATTTCTTTCCAGCTTGAAAGAGAGAAAGACTTCATAATTTCTTCATAAATAATGCTGAATTGAGAACCTGTACAACTGAATTCTAGTCCTGGCTTTCTTGTCTGCTGACTGCATTTGCTGGGGCAAGACATTTAACATGTCTGTGGCTTCAGGACAGTGTTAGAGCTGGGTAGATCAATGGTTCCCAAACCTGACTGATCACCAAATATCCTGGGAGCTTTAAAAACCCCACACCCAAGTAAGTCTGGGGTAAGTCCTAGAAGTTTATTTTTATAAAGTTCCCTAAGTGATTCTTATGAACAAATGGGCTTGAGAACCACTGGACCAGATCACTGGCCCTCCTGCATATGTCCATGCCTGGACCTCCAGAGAGTGACTTCGGGGTCTAGTGTGAGCTGTGTCCCCAGGTGGGTCTAACGTGCAATCAAGGTCAAGGGCCCTGGACTAGATGTTCAATAAGATCCCTTCTGACTCTAACACTTTATGGTCCGAGAACATTTACCTTGCCTTTATAAGTACTTATGTGGTAGTTTTATTGCATTTAATTAAAATGGGTGCCTTCCTATTGTGGCTTAGATCTGTAGATTAAAGGGCAAAGGTCTCATAGCCACCCCTTTACAAAGGGTCACTCTTGTTCCCAGGAAGAAGGGGATGTGGGAGTGTGGGTGAGTAAGCACAGGCCAGTTATACTATAAGGCAGACACCTGAAGTGCACATTCACCAACAGTAAGTTGAGTGTCCCAGCCATGTGCTGGCTTCCAGTAATGTGTGAATATTGATATCCAAGTAGAGCTTTTCATGAACAGGGATATAGACTCATTCTACAATCAATGTATTGAATTGTGATGACCTCAAGGTAATCACATTTCTAATATCTTCTATATTTTTACATGTAATTGATGAACACATTGGGAGCATGACAGGGCTTTCACCTCGAGCCTAAATTGTATCCAAAAGTAGGACCTGCCTGGGCATGTCTGGTTAACTGGTGGGGCAGGCCAAAAAAAGGAGGTTGGGTGGAGGCATCTCCTTGCAGGGAAGAAAGAGCAAGGTGTGCAAAGGTTGGTCCAGTACAAAAACCTTAGTCATTGGAAGGATAGTACAATGTGTTGTCATTTTAATTTGCCTCTTGACCAAGCTTATAATGCACTTCTGGCCCAAGGAAGAGAGAGGACTAGAGTAAAAGCTCAGAAGTCTGTTCCCCACACCTGTGAAACTCTGGGGTTTTGCACCTATAAGTTCTGTGTGTTCACAGTGGCCATGCTTCATAAAAACTGAGGTTCAGCAGGAACTTGCAGGAAGTGGTGATGATCCTTGGTGCCTGGTGGACAGGGAGTTAGCAGTGGAGTGTGACAGGGCTAGAGTAGAGGGAGGAGAGGAGGGAGACTTGACCTCTCCCAGCATCCCAGGCCTCTGTAGATGTCGGGGTTCTGCATTAGCAGAATGGAATGAGGGCCGGCAGAACACAGTTTACATCATAATGCCAGTTTCTAACTCCCAGAGACCCAGTCTAGGACCCAAGCACCTGTGATCTCTTTGGGAGATTTTCTAGTTCAGTTCAGCAAATGCTAGGCTTTGTCAATTGTTCTCCACTCCTGTGATGAGTTACTCAGTCTTGATGTCAAGAGTGTGAAAGAGATGGCTTATCTGCAGTAAGAATAGCATTGTTTCTGTGGTGAGCAAGTGACTGGAAATCCTACTAGTCTAGGTGATTACAGGCCATTTGAATCTCTAACACTGACTCCCTCTTCTCAGAACGCCTGTGGAAGCTTATCAGCACCTCGGCGGCAACTTGGAGGCACCTTTCTTCTACTTCTTTCCCTCCCTGTGTGGCCAGGAAGGATGAGCTGGGGTGGGGCTTAGAATAGAGTAGCCAGACCCCGGGCTGTGTCCTGGAGCCTCTGCTTTCCCAAGGAGTTGTTCCTGACACGGATTGTGAGCCAGATCATCTGCCAGGGGCATCCCTCAGCTCCACTTCAGCAAACAATGAAAGACATGCTACACAGAAGCAAAAAAAGCTGGTCTCAGTTCAATCACTCCATCTTACTTCTGATGCAACCTTTCAGCTCTTAGAAAATTCTGACTAAAGGTCTGTGATGGTTGACTTTATATGTCAACTTGGCTAGGCCATGCTACCCAGTTTTTGGTCAAACACCAGTCTAGATGTTGCTGTGAAAGCATTTTTTTTTCAATGTGATTAACAGTTAAGTCAATAGACTTTGAGTAAAGTAGATTACCTTCCATAATGCAGATGAGCCTCATCCAATCAGTTGAAGGACTTAAGAGAAAACAGACTAAGGTTCTCCAAGGAAGAGGGAATTCTGCCTCCAGACCGCTTTGGACTCAAGCTGTAATATTAAGTCTTCCCTGGGTCACCAGCCTGCTGGCCTGCTTTCTAGATTTTGGACTTGCCAGCCCTGACAACTGTGTGAGCTAATTCTTTAAAATATATCTCTTTATATTTAAACATCCTATGGGTTCTGTGTCTCTGGAGAATCCTGAACTAATACAAGCCAATGAGAGTTCTTTAAGCTCAGCCCAGTAAACCACACAGAGAACTTTTAGCATATAGAAAAGAAATCAGATGCCAAAGGCAGTTTTCTGTCATTCATCTACAACCTAAAGGAGACCTGTAGGATTGACCACCTTTTAAGATGGGGTTTATATAAAAAAATCTATTAATGTTCTCATAACTAGATATTACCATCAACTGCACCATTTTCAAAGGCACTATTTAGAACAGATTTCCTTGTGATTTGTTCTAAAGCCATTTAACTAATCTTGGGGTGTCTGGGTAGCAGTCAGGAGGGAGACAATGAACAATCACCTTCAAGTAAGAGAAGCATGGAGTAGAGGCTCTGGTTGTGAAATATTTGAGAGGCTGTGATGAAGTGATTTGAATTCTTAGTTTTCCTAGGAACTCAGAGAAATCAAGCTATTTCTGCTAAATCTCATGCTGGTTATAAGCTCTGTTTTAAAGTGCAGCATGTAAACTATTTCTACAAAATAAAAGGAAAAAGGGCACCCAGTAACTTTCTGGTGGATTTAAACAGCGTTAGACATCAAGTCTGCAGCTCACAGGATCACCTAGATTTGGAGGTTTGGGAACTGGAAAGATCCAAACAGTTGCCTAAATACTCTTGTGTTCTTGGCTTCTTTGGTCTTAGTGAATCAATTATTCAGTTCTGATTATTAATGTATGAGAAGGGGAAACACAGAAAGGTTTTCTTGAAGATTCTATTTATCTTATTCGTAATTCCCCAAATGTGTGCCATGGACTCTTAGTTCTGCAACATGATCATACGGACAAATACATTCAAAAATGTTTGGAATCTTCTCATCCTTAGGAGAGTTGCCATGTTATTAGCATTCAGAAGGTACTAAGACCCCATTAACCTCCTTCAGAGGGTGGTAGGGAAAATCATTCAAAAGAAATGGCTGCTGATTCACCTGTGAGCTGAACCTGGGCACTCAGAGACCCCTCATCTCCTTGGCTGTCTTTGGAATGTGGGTTTCACTTGCCTTTCCTGATCCCAGAGGCTGCTCCAAGAACATAGGATTGAGATGTAATGTGGTGCTGAGAATACCTGCACTGTATACATGACTGAAACCAGTTAGGGCCTCTTTTTTTTTTTTTAATTTATTTAAATTCAATTTAGTTAAAATATACTGTACTTTTGCAATGATGTGGATGGACCTAGAGGGTATTATGCTAAGCGAAATAAGTCAATCAGAGAAAGACAATTATCATATGATCTCACTGCTAAGAGGAACTTGAGAAACAAGACAGAGGATCACAGGGGAAGGGAGGGAAAAATGAAACAAGACAAAACTGGAGGGGGAGACAAACCATAAGAGACTCTTAATCTCAGGAAACAAACTGAGGGTTGCTGGAGTGGAGAGGGGTGGGAGGGATAAGGTGGCTGTGTGATGGACACTGGGGAGGGTATGTGCTATGGTGAGCGCTGTGAATTGTGTAAGACTGTTGAATCACAGACCTGTACCTCTGAAACAAATAATACATTATGTTAATAAAAAAAATAAAATATATATATACTGTACTATTAGTTTCAGGGGTAGAATTTCATGATTCATCAGTTGCATATAACACCCAAGTGCTCATTACATCAAGTGCCCTCCTTAATGCCCATCACTCAGTTACCCCATCCTCCTACCCCCCACCCCTCCAGCAACCTTCAGTTTGTTTCTTAGAGTTGAGTCTCCTATACTTTGCCTCCCTCTCTGTTTTTATCTTATTTTTCCTTCTCTTCCCCTATGTTCATCTGTTTTGTTTCTTAAATTCTACATATGAGTGAAATCATATGGTATTTGTCTTTTTCTGACTGACTTACTTCGCTTAGCATAATACCCTCTATAGAGTTCCATCCATGTCATTGCAAATGGCAAGATTTCATTCTTTTTGATGGCTGAGTGATATTCCTGTGTGTGTGTGTGTGTGTGTGTGTGTCTCACATCTTCTTTATCCATTCATCTGTTGATGGACATACAGGTTCTTTAGTTAGGGCCTCTTAATAACCTTTTAAAATTTGGCAAGCAGAGGTAGGGATCCACTCATCTTGATGTTGCCCAAGATAAGCCTCATATGTAAGTTCCCTTTACTTATTAAAACTGCCACCTACCAACCTGGAGTGGCCTCCTCTTTCTTTGGTCTACATATGGGGGGAGAATTTCATATTATACACAGGAAGCTCTGAGCTGGTTGTGACCCAACAATTAGTTAACCAGCCAGAAGATGGAGGAAATGAGCCTTGAGAGTGAGGCATCCTTGGGAAAATCCCAAGTTGGACATAGGTCTCTATGTGGGGAGGGGTGGCCTGTATGTCAGTTGCTTGTGGACCACTGTGTAAGTATGGGGACACCTGGGAAATGCAGAAGAGAAAGGAAGCTCATAGTTGCTACAGTGGGCTGGTTTCTACTGTGGGCAGTTTGGTTGCCACTGTGCCCAACTAGAGGCTGAAGCTTGAAGTAGAAAATTAGAACAGCTGAGGGGTGCCTGCCTGGCTCAGTTGGTTAAGCATCTAACTCTTGATTTTGGCTCAGATCATGATCTCAGGATTGTGAGATCAAGCCCAGGATGGGCTCCATGCTGAGCGTGGAGCCTGCTTAAGATTTTCTCTCTCCCTCTGCCCCTCCCCTCACCCCCGCTTGCGTGCTCTCTCTCTCTCTAAATAAATAAAGATAAAAATAAATAAAAGAAAATTAGAACAGCTGAGATTAGAGAAGGATGTGTGAATGTCCGATACTCTGGTAGCTTCATGGCTGGAGAGCAGGATAAGGAGTGAGAGGCCTTGACATGTGTTCTCCAAACCTAGGAGGGCCTAGGATTCATCAGATGAAGATCTGGGTATCTGTGACAAAGTTAGGATGCTAAGAGGTAGGATCTCTGACAAAGTGATGAAAATGAAGAGGAGGATGTTATGGTAATTGATGAAAAAACAGATAAAATGCCCCATGTCTTCTGGCCCCTATTTTGAGGAAAATTTTAAATATCAGTTACCCCAAAACTCCTAGGAGAAAACTTGCATTCTTTCTCTGTCCTATGAAAGTTGAAAATCTTATCATGTCTTTGAAATGTAAGCACCCTAGAGGATAGCCAAAACAATTGCCCAGGGACACTGAAGGAAAAAAAGGATAGGAGGAAGACTTTTCAAAATACAGACTGCTGTAGTCATAAATAATAACTATCATAAATAATACTGTCATAAATAATAATGTCTCATCAGATCTTTTTTTTTTTTGCTGGTTCTGACTACTTTTAATTGACGAAAACAAGCTAAACATGTAAGAAGCCTATACACACTGGAATACAGAAATATATAAGCTGCTGCATAGAACTCTTACTCCAAAACAACACAAATGTGCATGAGGTCTCTCTTGCAACGGGGGCTGGCATGGAAGAGGGAGATTTTTATAACCGGGGTTGACAGTGGAGTGAAAGGGAAAGTGGGAAGCTTTTCCACATAACCAGAGAACACAGAAACACTGTGCAGTCACTAACAGACTGACCTGGAGCGCAGTTAATTTGCACTTGTACTTGGCTGCGGTTGTTCCTGCTGCTTCCCTTTTGGCGGCTTCTTCTGTTGCTTCTTCTGTTTGGTGAGGCAGCTCAAGGCAGACTCACCGTTTCTTGGGGTAGACATGAGCGTGGGCAGCTTGCCAGACTGAGTTGGATACTTCGTTTTCAGGTCCTCTTTGAACAAGGGCTGGGAGAGTAAATGGCGCAGCTCCTTCTTCAGGACCTTCATCTGTTTTTGTCTCCTACACTCTTCTTGCTGGTCAGTTTTTCTTCCCTTATACATCTCTTCTTCCAGCTCAATCTCAAGGGCAGCTGCTGCCTGTTCAATCCAGGAGTTGTGCAGACAAGCCTGGAAGTTCCGATACTCTGCTTTCTCAATCTGTCGAGCTAAATGGATTCGTTCCTTGACTGCGTCCATGTACTTTGTCTGCACAGGAAACAGTGGAATGTCCTCATCTTTCTTGAAGGTTTTGTAAATCTTCTTAAAGTTGATCACATCCTCAGGCCCAATCAGCATCAGGCTGAGACCGCCATTAGTGGCACGAGCCGTTCGACCACTTTGGTGGACATAGATCTCCGAGGTGTGAGGGACCTGGTAATGGATGACATGTTGGACTTTGGGAACATCCAGGCCCCGCGCCGCCACATCAGTTGCCAGGAGAACACAGTCTTCCAGACGGGCAAACTGCTCCAGGTTTCTGAGCCTCTGCTTCTGGTGCATGCAGGCATGTAGGGTCAGTGGCATGATATCCAGGACTTTGAGGAGCCCAGAGAGGCGTTTGATGCAGGAGATACTGTTGGCAAACACTAAGGTGCGGCCTGGATACTGCATTAGGAAGTAATACAGATATAAGTCTTTCTCATCAGTCTCACAATGAATCTTGGTCTCTGTCAGTGTCTCCACTGTGGCCTCATTTCTGGTCAGGTCAATGACCTTGGGCTTGCCCCTCATGCCAATCTTCTGCACGAGGAGGTCAATTTTGGCAGTTTTGTCAATTTTCTTAGTGTGCTTCTTGTGAAGGATTCGAGCAGGAGCTTGATGTACCAGGGTCAGTATCGCAGAAAAAATAAGCGTCTGTCTCTTTGGGTTGTACTGGGAGTCACTGAGCATCTCTAGCAGCTGTGAGAGCTCAGCAAAGTGGCCTTTCTCAACCATCCGATCAGCCTCATCGACCACCAGGCACCTGAGCTGCCTAAGGTTGCTCAAATGAGGGTGCTTTTCTTTAATTAGCTCCCACAGCCGGCCCGGAGTGGCGACCACAATCTCTGGCTGGCGGTTTAGCATCCTCTGCTGTTTCTGCGCAGACATTCCACCAACCAAAATAGCAGTTTTAATTCCTGTAAACTTGGCCACAGCATCAATGTGTTGCTTGACCTGGACAGCGAGCTCCCTAGTGGGAGTCAGAACCAGCCCAAGCAGAGGGCGCTTTGGATGTGCTTTACAGATGGCGATTTTGCCACCCAACTCTTGCTTCAACCTTCCAGTCTCCTCTTCATCAAGCGTTTCCTCTTTGTCTTCATCCTGTTTGGGGATGGCCTTCTCCCTGATCAGAGAAGAAGGTCCTTCACCAGCATCATCATCACAGAAGGGCAGCACCTGGTCTGAGACAGCAGCTCCAGTCTTGACCTTGCTGGGTGGTGCTCCAGCCTTCACTTCAGCTTCACTGGGCAGGACTTCACCCTCAATTCCAATCTCATCAGGCAAAACTCCAGACTCAGTTCCAGCCTCGGTTCTGGTCTCACCAGGTAATGCTCCTGTGTCACTTGGAGCTGGAGTAGGCTTCTTCTTCACCTGCTACTGCAGTACTGCATGGATCATTGGAATGGCAAAGGCAAGAGTTTTACCACTTCCTGTCTCAGCAGCCCCAAGGATGTCCAGTTTGTCACGGATGGCACGTGCCAAGGTCAGAGCTTGGATTGGTGTGGGTGCAGAGAAGCCTAGAAAGCTGAGTGCTCAGAGAACTGGCTTGGGTACAAATAGATCTTTCCAAGCTGTTACATCTGCCTTCTGGTCATGCATTTCAGGCATCCATGTCTTTGCTTTTTTGGGCACCTTTGGAGTAGTACCCTGGGAAGGCTCCAAGTTTTTTTTCCCTTTCTTTTTTTTCTTTTTTGCAACAGTCTGGGCTGAGCTTTCTGATACCATCTCCTCTACCTGTGGATCAGGACAAACCGTGTCATCTCCCTGGGGCTCTGGCTCAGCATCTTTGACTTCAAACTCTTTCTGGACACTGATTCCTTCAGTTTCCATGTCTTTATTCTTCTTGAACTTCATCTTTTTCTTTGAGGAGCTGGACTCTCCTTCTTCCTTTCCTGAAACAGCTTGTGACTTTCTCTTCTTGGGCTCCTCCTTTGAGAAGAGACTGGAGGAATTCTTGGCAGGGGAGACCGACTGGTAATCTGTCAGTTCCTCAAAGCACACCAAGTCATCCATCTGTCCATCTGCAAACATATTTGGGTCAATCTCCACCTGCTTCCATTTTCCCACAACTCTGATTCCCTTTGTCTGGAATTTGCCATAGCTTGGTGGCTTTGGCCTTGATTTTGTCTCCTTCAATTTCATGGTTGCGCGTGGAGATGCCGTCGCGGCTCCCTCACACGCCGGCCAACCGCCGCGCACACCTCCACTGTGGTTCCTCACCTGCAGCGTCGACCGCAGTTCCGGGGCCTGTCTCATCAGATCTTTAACCATGGCCATTTTTAAGCCTTTTGTCATTCACAGACAGTTATTTTGCTCTGATGCTTTGGCAAAAAGTGTTCCTACAAAAGTGCTTCACTTCAAGGAAATTCATGAAAAAGATCTTTGACAAGTACAGGTTTCTGATAGCTAACATCTATTTGCCTTCTTGTGGGAGAGATAATAATGAACCTTTCAAGTGCGTCCCCAAGGCTACCTTCATAGCCCCACAGTATGTCATGGGATGGTAGCCTGAGACCTGTCCCTGTTCTTCCCTACATCAGTATAACGGGCCCTTTACACTGATGATATCATGTTAACCTGTAAAGATTTGCCTTTGCTGCAGGACACCCTATAGGCTTTGCTGGAACACCTATGAGGGAGAGGATGGGCAATGAACCCACAGAAAGTTCAATGCCCAGACACTGCTCTAAGGTTGTTTTGGGAGTTGTTTGGCCTGATAAGCTGTGATTAATAAGGTGCAAGCCCTAGTAGGGATTTTGGGAGTTTGGAGGACTTTAATTCCTTACCTGGCACAGTGCCTCCATCCCTTATGCCACCTGGTAAAGAAAGGCATGTGTGGGACCTGTGATCAAAGCAGCAAGCTGCCTTTGAGAAGGCAAAAATACTACCCTGGAAGGTATGTGTCAGACACTGTGACAGAGACAACAAAATGGGAGAATACCCCTAGGGGGCAGAAAGCCATATACCCTCACAGAGCACCAGCTCCTGGCAGTGTACATCGTGCTCCTCCAGGTAAACCTCCCACATAGCAGCCAGTGCAGCAGCCAGTGGGATGGATGCAGAGTGGTCTGGCTGGTGATTACTCATGAACTCTGGCCATTAATCTTTTGCACTGACAGTTTGTTCTAAAAGGATTAACCCTTACGGCTTGGACAATGGAAAGCTAAGTGGTAGATGATCATAAATACCCTTTGTGGGAGCAAAATATGTGGAAAGACATTTGGGTACACCTGCAAGAGCCTAAGGTAGCCTTCACTGTTTTTCATCCTCCAGCTCATAAGGCACTTATACCCCTTGGCAATCAGGAAGCTAATGTCCTAGCTCAGGTACAAGCCCTATTACCAACTCTTCAGTAGATACAGCAGGTTGGGTGTGTAGAAAGAGTGGCCATCACAATGCCTGAGTAGGATGGCATATTGCCAAGGATGCTGGATTGCCTTTGAGGTATAATGACTTGGTTAATACAATAACAGCTTGTCCTATGTATTTTAAACAATGCCCAAGGAAGATGTCGAAAGAATCTGGGACCATTCACTGAAGTTCCCAACCAATGAGGGATTGGCAAATTGCTTATGTTGGCTCCCTCCCTCTGAACGAGGTTCTAAATATGCCTTGGTTTGTGTGGACACTACGTCTGGCCTGACCCAAAGCTTTCCACTGTTTCTATGCAAACCAGGCTGCCACCATTAGAATTAGAGAAGCTAAGTACCACATATGGATACCCTCCTTGACGAGATGATCATTAGGGGTCACATTTCAAAAGTCATGACATGCAAGAGTGGGCAAAGGAACATGACATTGAATGGAGGTTCCATCTTCCATATAACCTATAAGTAGCAGGGTGGGTAGAAAGAAAAAATGGAATACAAAAGCAGCAAATTAAATTGTTTACAAGTGAGAGAAGGGGAAAGATGGTGGAGGAGTAGGGGACCCTATTCCCACTGGTCCCCAGAATTGAGCTGGATATCTACCAGACCACTCTGAGCACCCATGAAACCAGCCTGAGATGTAAGAAGATCTGGATCTCTACAAACAGAATATCGCAGGTGGTTGGTTTTGAGGTACGAAGCGGGGAGCCGTGATTCTGCGGGCAGATATCGGAGGATAAATGGTAGCGGGAGGGAGCCTGGCCATGGGGATCCTACACCACCAGTGAGTGACAGCCTTGCGCAATGAGGATGGGCACAGACTCGCAGACTGGTAGCAGCGGGGAAAGGACTTTAGGGCAGCCCCCAGGTGGAAACCCAGAGTGGCAGGGTCGTGCCTGTGAACTGCAGCCCCCCGGACGGAAACAGGGGGTGGGTCGCACGCGAACAAACTGGGAGCGGCTGGCGGTTTTAGAAGCACAAAGGGCAGAGACATGCCCCGACCTGGAGGCAGGACTGGGAGCACAACCCAGGACGCTGCAGTTTATACCAGCACGGACAGAAACGGAGAAAGTGTGGCCTGGAGAGCTCACTGAAGAACAGACTGCAGTCTCTCTGCTCTGAGGCAAAGGGCTGGAAATGGTCTCTTCTGCTCTGACTCACAGAAGAGACACGGAAAGCCGCCAGGGAAAGCCACCAGAGAACAAAAGCCCCCAAAACTGATTCCTGCTGAGCCCATCCACCACCACAGGGGCGCAGGGCAACTCCGCCCCAACAGTGTTGCCTAAGTAACAGCGTGGCAGGCCACTCCCCCAGTAGACAGGCTGGGAAAACAAGAGGCCAGCAACCCTAAGGTCCCAAGAAAACAGGTGCATCTTGCTTGGGTTCTGGTCAATAATTTGGACTCTATACATTCCCTCAAACACCCATCAACAGAATGACTAGGAGGAGGAGCCCACAAATAGAAAAGACTCAGAGATTATGACTTATGCTGCAGATTGACAAATGGATGCAGATATAACCAAGATGTCGGAGATGGAATTCAGGCTAGCCATTGTGAAGACAATGGCTAGAAGGGAGAAATCAATTAATGGCAACATAGAGTCTCTAAGGGCAGAAATAAAAGGTAAATTGGCAGAACTTAAAAATGCTATCAATGAGATCCAATCCAATCTAGATAATCTAACAGCTTATAACTGAGGCAGAAGAGAGAATAATTGGAAGACAATATAATAAATAAAAAGGGAAAAGAGGAGGCCAGGGAAAAACAACTCAGAATCCATGAAAATAGAATCAGAAAAGTGACACCATGAGGCATTCCAATGTCAGAATCATTGGAATCCTGGAGGGAGTGGAGAGAGAGAGAGGACTAGAAGATGTATTAGAGCAAATCGTAGCTGAGAACTTCCCTAATCTGGGGAATGAAACAAACATTCGAGTCTAGAGGCAGAGAGGACCCCTCCTAAGATCAAGGAAAACAGGCCAACACGCAGGCATGTAATAGTAAAACTTGCAAATCTTAGAACCAAGGAAACCATCTTAAGGGCAGTTAGGGGGAAGAGATTCCTTACATACAGAGGGAGGAACATCAGAATAATGTCAGACCTATCCACAGAGACCTGGCAAGCCAGAAAGGCCTGGCAAGACATATTCAGGGTACTAAATGAGAAGAACACGCAGCCAAGAATACTTTATCTGGCAAGGCTTTCATTTAGAATGGATGGAGAGATGCAGAGCTTCCACAACCGGCAGAAACTGAAAGAATATGTCACCACTAAGCCGGCCCTGCAAGAAATATTAAGGGGGGATTCTATAAAAGGAGAAAGACCCCAAGAGTGATATACAACAGCAGTTTACAGGGACAATCTATAAAAACAATGTCTTCACAGGCAACATGATGACAATTAATTCATATCTTTCAATAATCACTCTCAACGTGAATGGCCTAAACACCCCCATAAAACAGCACAGGGTTGCAGATTGGATAAAAAGACAGGACCCATCCATACGCTGTCTACAAGAGACTCATTTTGAACCTAAAGATACATCCAGACTGAAAGTGAAGGGACGGAGATCCATCTTCCATGCCAGTGGACCTCAAAAGAAAGCTGGGGTAGCAATTCTTATATCAGACAAATTAGATTTTAAACTAAAGTCTGTAATAAGAGACATAGAAGGACACTATATCATTTTTAAAGGGTCTATCCAACAAGAAGATCTAACAATTGTAAATATCTATGCCCCCAACATGGGAGCAGCCATCTACGTAAGCCAACTTTTAACCAAAATAAAGAGTCATATTGATAACAATATGTTAATTGTAGGAGACCTCAATACTCCACTCTCAGCAATGGACAGATCATCTAAGCAGAAAATCAACAAGGAAACAAGAGCTTTGAATGATACACTGGACCAGATGGACCTCATAGATATTTACAGAACATTCCACCCTAAAACAACAGAATATTCATTCTTCTCGAGCACACATGGAACTTTCTCCAGAATAGACCATATACTGGGTCACAAATCAGGTCTCAACCGATACCAAAAGATTGAGATTATTCCCTGCATATTATCAGACCACAATGCTCTAAAACTGGAACTCAATCACAAGAAAAAATTTGGCAGAAATTCAAACACTTGGAAGCTAAAGACCACTCTGCTCAAGAATGTTTGGGTCAACCAGGAAATCAAAGAAGAACTTAAACAATTCATGGAAATCAATAAGAACAAAAACACATCGGTCCAAAACCTATGGGATACTGCAAAGGCGGTCCTAAGGGGGAAATACATAACCATCCAAGCCTCACTCAAAAAAATAGAAAAATCCTGAATTCACCAACTAACTCTACACCTTAAAGAACTAGAGAAAAAGCAACAAACAATGCCTAAGCCACACATTAGAAGAGAAATAATTAAAATTAGAGCAGAACTCAATGAATTAGAAACCAGAAACACAGTACATCAGATCAAAGAAACTAGAAGTTGGTTCTTTGAAAGAATTAATAAGATCAATAAACCACTGGCCAGACTTATCCAAAAGAAAAGAGAAAGGACCCAAATTAATAAAATTATGAATTATAGGGGAGAGATCACGACTAACACCAAGGAAATAGAAACAGTTATTAGAAATTATTATCAACAACTATATGCCAATAAACTGAGCAATCTGGATGAAATGGAGGCCTTCCTGGAAACCTATAAGCTGCCAAGACTGAAACAGGAAGAAATTGACAACCTGAATAGGCTAATAACCAGTAACGAGATCGAAGCCGTGATCAAAAACCTCCCAAAAAACAAGAGTCCAGGGCCTGATGGATTCCCTGGGGAATTCTACCAAACATTCAAAGAGGAAATAATACCTATTCTACTGAAGCTGTTCCAAAAAATAGAAACAGAAGGAAAACTTCCAAACTCATTCTATGAGGCCAGCATCTTAATCCCCAAACCAGGCAAAGACCCCATCAAAAAGGAGAATTTCAGACCGATGTCCCTGATGAATATGGATTCCAAAATCCTCAACAAAATCCTAGCTAATAGGATCCAACAATACATTAAAAGGATCATCCACCACGACCAAGTGGGATTTATCCCCGGGATGCAAGGGTGGTTCAACATTCGCAAATCGATCCATGTGATAGAACACATTAATAAGAGGAGTAGAGGGAACATTCCTCAAGTTCATAAATTCCATCTATGAAAAACCCACAGCGAATATCATCCTCAATGGGGAAAAGCTGAGAGCCTTTCCCTTAAGATCAGGAACACGTCAAAGATGCCCACTCTCGCCACTATTGTTCAACATAGTACTAGAAGTCCTAGCAACAGCAATCAGACAACAAAAAGAAATAAAAGGTATTCAAATTGGCAAAGAAGAAGTCAAACTCTCTCTTTTCGCAGACAACATGATACTTTATGTGGAAAACCCAAAAGACTCCACCCCCAAATTACTAAAACTCATACAGCAATTCAGTAATGTGGCAGGATACAAAATCAATGCACAGAAATCGGTTGCTTTCTTATACACTAACAACGCAACTGTAGAAAGAGAAATTAGAGAAACGATTCCATTTACAATAGCACCAAAAACCGTAAGATACCTCGGAATAAACCTAACCAAAGAGGTAAAGGATCTATACTCTAGGAACTACAAAATACTCATGAAAGAAATTGAAGTAGACATAAAAAGATGGAAAAATATTCCATGCTCATGGATCGGAAGAATAAACATTGTTAAAATGTCTATGCTGTCCAGAGCAATCTATACCTTCAATGCCATCCCGATCAAAATTCTAATGACATTTTGCAAAGTGCTGGAACAAACAATCCTAAAATTTGTATGGAATCAGAAAAGACCCCGAATCACCAAGGAAGGTTGAAAAAGAAAAACAAAGCTGGGGGCATCACGTTGCCCGATTTCAATCTATATTACAAAGCTGTGATCACCAAGACAGCATGGTAATGGCACAAAAACAGACATATAGACCAATGGAACAGAATAGAGAACCCTGATATGGACCCTCAACTCTATGGTCAAATAATCTTTGACAAAGCAGGAAAAAACTTGCAATGGAAAAAAGACAGTCTCTTCAATAAATGGTGCTGGGAAAATTGGACAGCCACATGCAGAAGAATGAAACTTGACCATTCTCTAACACCATTCACAAAGATAAACTCAAAGTGGATGAAAGACCTCAATGTGAGACAGGAATCCATCCAAATCCTAGAGGAGAACATAGGCAGTAACCTCTTTGACATCGCCCACAGCAACTTCTTTCAAGATACATCTCCAAAAGCTAGTGAAACAAAAGCAAAAATGAACTTTTGGGACTTCATCAAGATAAAAACCTTCTGCATAGCAAAGGAAACAGTCAACAAAACAAAGAGGCAACCCATAGAATGGGAGAAGATATTTGCAAATGACACTACAGATAAAGGGCTGGTATCCAAGATCTATAAAGAACTTCTCAAACTCAACACCCAAAAAACAAATAATCAAGTCAAAAAGTGGGCAGAAGATATGAAAAGACACTTCTCTGAAGAAGACATACATATAGCTAACAGACACATGAAAAAATGTTCATCATCATTAGCCATCAGGGAAATCCAAATCAAAACCACATTGAGATACCACCTTACACCAGTTAAAATTGCAAAAATGGGCAGGGAAAGAAACAAGAAATGTTGGAGAAGTTGTGGAGAAAGGGGAACCCTCTGACACTGTTGGTGGGAATGCAAGTTGGTATAGCCACTTTGGAAAACAGTGTGGAGGTTCCTCAAAAATTTAAAAATAGAGCTATCCTATGACCTAGCAATTGCATTACTGGGTATTTGCCCCAAAGACACAGATGTAGTGAAAAGAAGGGCCATATGCACCCCAATGTTCATAGCAGCAATGTCCGCAATAGCCAAACTGTGGAAGGAGCCGAGATGCCCTTCAACAGATGAATGGATAAAGAAGATGTGGTCCATATATACAATGGAATATTACTCAGCCATCAGAAAGGATGAATACCCAACTTTTACATCAACATGGATGGGACTGGAGGAGATTATGCTAAGTGAAATAAGTCAAGCAGAGAAAGTCAATTATCATATGGTTTCGCTTATTTGTGGAACATAATGAATAGCATGGAGGACATTAGGAGAAGGAAGGAAAAAATGAAGGGGGCGAAATCAGAGGGAGAGACAAACCATGAGAGACTATGGACTCTGAGAAACAAACTGAGGGTTTAGAGGGGACGGGCGTGGGGGTTTGGATTAGCCCAGTGATGGGTATTAAGGTGGGCACGTAGAGCATGGAGCACTGGGTGTTATGCGAAAACAATGAATCGTGGGTCACTACATCAAAAACTAATGATGTATTGTATGGTGACTAATATAACATAATAAAATTAAATTAAATTTAAAAAAATGGGCAGAGGAACTGAATAGACATGTTTCCAAAGAAGACATACAGATGGCCAACAGACACATGGAAAGATGCTCAACTTCACTCATCTTAAAGGGAAATGCAAATCAAAACCACAATGAGATATCACCTCACACCTGTCAGAATGGCTAAAATAAAAAAGACAAGAAAAAACAAGTGCTGGCGAGGATGTGGAGAAAAAGGAACACTTGTGCACTGTTGCTGGGAATGCAAACTGGTGCAGCCACTGTGGAAACAGTATGGAGGTTACTCAAAAAATTAAAAATAAAACTACCCTATGATCCAATAATTCCACTGCTGGGTATTTGCCCAAAGAAAATGATAACACTAATTTTAAAAACATATATGCATTATTTACAAGAGCCAAGATATGGAAGCAACCCAAATGTCCTTTGACTGGTAAATGGATAAGAAAGATGTAGTATATATACACAATGGAATGTTATGTGGCATAAAAAAAGGGTGATATTTTGCCATTTGTGACAACACAGATGGACCTAGAAGGTACTATGCTAAGTGAAATAAACATAGTAGCTGGGCTTGAAAAAAGCATAGAAGACACTAGAGAATCCTTTATTGGAGAAATGAAAGAACTGAAATCTAATCAGGTGAAAATCAAAAAGGCTATTACTGAGATACAATAAAAAAATGGAGGTTCTAACTGCTAGGATAAACAACACAGAAGAGAGAGGCAGTGATATAGAAGAATAGAAGACAAAATGATGGAGAATAAAGAAACTGAGAAAAAGAGAGATAAACAATTACTGGATTATGAGGAGAGGATTCAAGAGATCAGTGATACCATAAAGCAAAACAATATTAGAATAATTGGGGTCCCAGAGGAAGAGGAAAGAGAGAGACAGGGGCAGAAGGTTTATTTGAACAAATTATAGCTAAGAACTTCCCTAATCTGGGGAAGGAAACAGGCATCCAAGTCCAGGAGGCACAGACAACCCCCCTCAAAATAAATAAAAATAGGTCAACACCTTAACATAGAATAGTGAAGCTTGCAAATTTCAGAGACAAAGAGAAAATCCTGAAAGCAGCTTGGGACAAGAGGTCCTTACCCTACAAGGGTAGAAACATAAGACTGGCAGCAGACCTATCCATAGAGATGTGGCAGGCTAGAAAGTGCTGGTATGATATGTTCAGGGTGCTAAATGAGAAAAATATGCAGCCCAGAATACTTTATCCAGCAAGGCTGTCATTCAGAATAGAAGGAGAGATAAAGCTTCAGGAGAAACAGAAACTAAAAGAATCTGTGATCACTAAACCAGCCCTGCAAGAAATATTAAAGGGGATCCTTTAAGTGAAGAGAGAGCCCAAAAGTAACAGACCAGAAAGGAACAGAGTCAATATACAGAAACACTGACTTTACAGGTAATACAATGGCACTAAATTCATATCTTTCAATAGTTACTCTGAAAGTAAGTGGGCTGAATCCTCCAATCAAAAGACATAGGGTATCAGATTGGATTAAAAAAACAAGACCCATTGATATGCTGTCTACAAGAGACTCATTTTAGACCCAAAGACACCCCCAGATTGAAAGTGAGGGGGCGGAGAACCATTTATCATTCTAATAGACATCAAAAGAAAGCTGGTGTATCAATCCTTATATCAGACAAATTAGATTTTAAACCAAAGACTGTGATAAGAGGTGAAGAGGGACACTGTATCATATTTAAAGGGCCTATCCCACAAGAAGAACTAACAATTATAAATATTTATGCTTCTAACTGGGGAACAGCCAATTATATAAACCAATTAATAACAAAATTAAAGAAACACATGGATAATCATACAATAATAGTAGGGGACTTTAACACCCACTCACTGCAATGGACAGATCATCTAAGCAGAAGATCAACAAGGAAAAAAGGACTTTGAATGACATACTGGACCAGATGGACTTCATAGGTATATTCAGAGCATTTCATCCTAAAGCAACAGAATACACATTCTTCTCGAGTGCACATGGAATATTCTCCAGAATAGATCACATACTGGGTCACAAATCGGTCTCAACCTATACCAAAAGATTGGGATTATTCCCTGCATATTCCCAGACCACAAAGCTTTAAAACTTGAGCTCAATCACAAGAGGAAATTTGGAAGGAACTCAAATACATGGAGGCTAAAGAACATCCTGCTAAAGAATGAATGGGTCAACCAGGAAATTAAAGAAGAATTTTAAAAATTCACGGAAACAAATGAACATGAAGACACAACGGTTTAAAACCTTTGGGATATAGCAAAGGACATCCTAAGAGGGAAGTATATAGCAATACAGGTCTTTCTCAAGAAACAAGAAAAGTCTCAAATACACAACCTGGAGAAAGAACAGCAGATAAAGCCTAAACCAAGCAGGAGAAGAGAAATAATAAAGATTAGAGCAGAAATCAATGAAATAGAAACCAAAAGAACAGTAGAACCAATCAACAAAACTAGGAGCTGGTTCCTTGAAAGAATTTATCAGATCAATAAACCCCTACACAGACTTATCAAAAAGAAAAGAGAAAGGACCCAAATACATTAAATCATGAATGAAAGAGGAGAGATTACAACCAACACGGAAGAAATACAAACAATTATAAGAATATATTATGAGAAACTATATGCCAACAAATTAGGCAATCTGGAAGAAATGGATGCATTCAGAGAAACATATAAACTCCCAAAACTGAAACAGGAAGAAAGAGAAAACCTGAACAGACCCATAACCAGCAAGGAAATTGAAGCAGTAATAAAAAAAATCACCCAACAAATAAGAGTCCAGATCTAGATGGCTTTCCAGGGGAATTCTACCAAACATTTAAAGAAAAATTACTACCCATTCTTCTGAAGCTGTTTCAAAAAATTGAAATGGAAGGAAAACTTCCAAATTCATTCTATGAGGTTAGTATTACCTTGATCCCAATACCAGACAAAGACCCCATCAAAAAGGAGATTACAGACCAATATCCCCGATGAACATGGATGCCAAAATTCTCACCAAGATACTAGCCAATAGGATCCAACAGTACATTAAAAGGATTATTCACCACGACTAAGTGGGATTTATTCCTGGGCTGCAAGGGTGGTTCAACATCTGCAAATCAATCAATGTGATACACTACATTAATTAAAAGAAAGGACAAGTACCATATGATCCTGTGAATAGATGCAGAAAAAGCATTCGACAAAATACAGCATCCTTTCTTGATAAAAACAATCCGCCATGTAGGGAAAGAAGAAAATACCTCAATATCATGAAAGACCACAGCAAATATCATCCCCATCAGAAAAAAACTGAGAGCTTTTCCCCCTACAGTCAGTAACATGGCAGGGATGTCCACTCTCACTGCTATTGTTCAACATAGTACTAGAAGTCCTAGCCTCAGTAATCAGAGAATAAAAATCAATAAAATCATCCAAATTGGCAAAGAAGAAGTCACTCTCACTCTTTGCAGATGACATGATACTGTAAGTGGAAAACCCAAAAGACTCTACCCCAAAATTGCTAGATCTCATACAGGAATTCAGCAAAGTGGTAGGATATAAAATCAATGCGTAGCAATCAGTTGCATTTCTGTACGCTAACAATGTGACTGAAGAAAGAGAAATTTTTTTTTTTAAAGATTTTATTCATTTATTTGACAGAGAGAGAGAGACAGCGAGAGCAGGAACACAAGCAGGGGGAGTGGGAGAGAGAGGAGCAGGCTTCTCGCCGAGGAGGGAGCCTGATGTGGGGCTTGATCCCAGGACCCTGGGATCATGACCTGAGCCGAAGGCAGACGCATAACGACTGAGCCACCCAGGCGCCCCTGAAGAAAGAGAAATTAATGGAATCGATCCCATTTACAATTGCACCAAAAAACCATAAGATACCTAAGAATAAACCTAACCAAAGAGTAAAGAATCTGTACTCTAAAAACTACCGAACACTTATGAAAGAAATTAAGGAGACACAAAGAAGTGGAAAAACATTCCATGCTCATGGATTGGAAGAACAAATATTGTTAAAGTGTCTATGCTACCCAGAGTAATCTACACATTCAATGCAATCCCTATCAAAATACCATCAACATTTTTCACAGAGCTAAAACAAATAATCCTAAAATTTGTATGGAACCAGAAAAGACCCTGAATAGCCAGAGGAATGTTGGAAAAAGAAAACCAAAGCTGGTGGCATCACAATGCCAGACTTCAAGCTATATTACAAAGCTGGAATCATCAAGACAGTATGGTACTGGCACAAAAACAGATACATAGATCAATGGAACAGAATAGAAAACCCAGAAATGACCCTCAACTCTATGGTCAACTAATCTTCAACAAAGCAGGAAAGAATATCCAATGGAAAAAAGACAGTCTCTTCAACAAATGGTGCTGGGAAAATTGGACAACCACATGCAGAAGAATGAAACTAGGCCATTTTCTTACACCACACACAAAAATAACCTCAAAATTCATAACAGACCTAAATTTGAGGAAGGAATCCATCAGAATCCTAGAGGAGAACATAGGCAGCCACCTCTTTGACCTCGGCCACAGCAACTTCTTGCTAGACACGTCTCCAAAGACAAGAGAACTAAAGCAAAAATGAACTATTGGGACTTCATCAAGATGAAAAGCTTTTACACAGCAAAGGAAATTGTCAACTAAACTAAAAAGCAACCTATGGAATGGCAGAAGATATTTGCAAATATCTTATCAGATAAAGGACTAGTATCCAAGATCTATAAAGAACTTATCAAATTCAATACCCAAGAAAAAAAATCCAATCAAGACATGGGCAGAAGACATGAACAGACATTTCTCCAAAGAAAACATACAAATGGCCAACAGACACATGAAAAAATTTCAACATCACTCATCATCAGTGAAATCCAAATCAAAACCACAATGAGATACCACCTCACACCAGTCAGAATGACTAAAATTAACAAGTCAGCAAATGACAGATGTTGGCGAGGATGTGGAGAAAGGGGAACTATAATTCTAGGAAACAAACTGAGGGTTGCTGGAGGGGAGGTGGGTGGGGGGTTTGTGTATTAAGGATGGCATGTAATGTGATGAGCACTGGGTGTTATATGCAAATGATGAATCCCTGAACTCTACCTCTGTAACTAATAATACACTATCTGTTAATTGAATTTAAATACAACTAAATTAAATTTAAAAAGAGAGAGAGAGCAAGTTTCAAACCTCCCAGGTATGGGAAGTGTGGCTCATCATTTCACAGGCCTGGGGCTCGGCAAGGACAAACATTCATGTGAAGGTCAGTTTAATGTGTCCACTTGGTGAGGCTACAGTCCCCAGTTATTCAATCAAATGCTCATCTAGGTATTGTGGGGTATTTTGAAGATGGGACTCAAGTCTCCAATCAGTTGTCTTTAAGCAAGGGAGACTGTGCTAGAATCTGTGTGGGCACAATCCAAAAAGGTGAAGGCCTTAAGAGCAGAACTGAAGGTTCCCTGAACATGAAATTCCAGAAGCCTCAGCTCTCATCCAGAAGTCCAGCCCCACTTCCTGATAGCCTTCAGACCTGCCTCACCAGCCCTGAGAATTGTGTAAGTCAATTCTTTGTAGTCAGTTTCTCACTATCTATCTCCTCCAGGTTTTGTTTCTCTGGTGGAACTCAGATTGATACAGTTGCCACAAGCACTTTGCAGGTGGGCAGGTGGAAATTCCTTTGGGTAAGTGGCTTTCACAATATCACAGAGCAAGCGAGTGACAATGCAAGGACCAGATCCAGGACTGCAGCCTGGAGTTATTTCTGCTATGTAACCTCTTCATTTTTCTGACTCTGGGCAAAAAGGAAGGGAGAATTTATTGAACATTCTCTGTAAAGTTCCACAGAAAGTTGTATGAGAATTGAGAGAAGCAGGAAGCCTTTCTTTGAAATGCGAGAAACTATTTGGCTAGGTGTTTCCCTTCTTTAGACTCTAAGAATAGCACAGGCTCTTCTAGAACTTCCTGGGATATGGATCCATTTTTCTGCTTCTCCCCTTCAAAGTGCTGAAGGCAGGCACAGGTAACCTCCCTGAGGGGTCATGGGGACTTGACAGGCAGTGTTTCAAGAAGGGGTGGCAAAAAGGGATTCTAAGGTGACCCAACCATTGCAGCTGAGTGAACTCATTTCCCATCTCATGGGCACACAGGAATTTTGGTGCCCACAGTCTATATACTTCACTGGATTGAAGATGGCAGCCAACAGATCCAAGGACAAGGGGAGGAAGGAGTGTAGAATACTTTCTCCCACAATATGTAGCATTTTTTTCTTAGAAACCTGAAAAATTCATTTACTCAGGAGACAGGGAGATACACAAGGAAGTCTTAAAAAATTCCTTCCAGGAAAAGTGAGTTTGTATGTAATGAGGAACAAAATTCATCCTTCAGGGCAGAGGATAGCTCCCTCCCAAACTAGAAAAATCTCCTGTGCTTAAGTAGAGAGAGAACACTCCCCAGATATATTTACTTGGAATAAACTTTGTAGTTTCCTTGTTTCTAAAAATAAAATTCTCATCCGTGTTCTCATAAAGTCTGTGTAAATATAGATCCTAATGTATGTTGGAAATTACATCTTCAAGGTCAGATGTGTGATTGGAGCAAAGGATTCAGTTTCCTCAATCCCCTCATTTGGGGAGCGAGAGACCAGGAAGGATGGAAGGGTAGATATTCTTTTCTTTATTTTTTGAAGTACCAATTATAGCAGCAGCAGAAGCTGAGTTGCTTTTGTTTTATTGAAAATAGAAAGGAATCCTGTGCAAGCCAATATATAGAACCCATGATGTAACTTTTAAATAACACACAACTGAGCAACTGTTTAAGTAGTGTTCCTTTTCTAAATGGTCTCGGAGGACTTGTTTAGATAATTTCAAAATACTTTAGTTAGTCTTATAATTTGGTGATGAGCATCATCTTTCTCTCTTTAAAAAAAGAATTTAGTTTTATGGTGAGCATGGCTCTTTCTCTGTCTCGGCAAGTATATGAAGGTGATTGAATCTACACTATTTTCATAACTTTTGGGGACTCAGGTAGTTAGTGAGATAACTTTTAAGTTAAGCTATCTGATGATTCACTAAAATGTAAAAGCTGAAAAAAATCCGTGGCTCTTAAGTAATCATTTTGGTAGTATCAATCACTGATGAACAAAGAATTATTTGCTAATGAGGAATACTGATATGTGTGTGTATGTGTGTATGTGTTTAATGCAGATTTTTTTTTTTTTTAAGCCTGGCAGAGATTGGGAACAGCACTGACTAGATATAGGAAATGTTCTTCCATTTACACTCCACAAATACACCTTATGATGATCCTGGCTATATAAGGAAAGCTTTATGAATCCAATAATGGCCTTTATATGACATCTTCGGATGTTATATATAGTGTGAGTAATCCTCTCTTTAAGTAAACACAGCATACAATGTGCTAAGCCTAATAAAACAGGGAAATAACTCATTTTATGCATTCTCCATCCTCAAAACTAAAATTCCGTGTGTTAGACTGGAGCAGTGAAAGTAATGTCCAGCCTTACGAGGCAACAAGGGAAGGCAAAATCATGACAATAGAAGCAGTGGGTATAAAGCTAGGGATTATGGTAAATTCTGTGGTTCGGAAGGAAGTGGGTAGCTGATAGCAGTCAAAAGAGGCTCAGGTTGCTGCTATATGGGAAATGTGAACTAACAGGTGACCAGAATCATCAGTTAGTGTTCAATTGTTTGATTTCAATGACTATGAGCATTCTAATGGCCTTAGACAAAAAATTTCAGACTGGTATATTATTTCATCTACTCCTTCCTCTTTAAAATAGAAAACAGTGGGAAATTAGTAAGGGAATAATTTTAGAGATCATGTTATTAAAAATTAATTTTTCCATAAAGTAAGACATACATGCGTAATTTTTGGGAATACTTGTTTAAATATCAAATTTTATTTGAATTTATGTACTATGTTCTGTTGTTTAGAATTTTTTAATATTTACAGTAATTCATTTGGTTAAATGCTTGATCAGTGAGTCAAAATATTCTATTTAAAGATTGGGCAGTGGGGTGCTTGGGTGGCTCAGTTGGTTAAGCGTCTCTCTTAGGTTCAGGTCATGATTTCAGGGTCCTGGGATCGAGCCTCACGTTGGGCTCCCTGCTCAGCAGTGAGTCTGTTTCTCCTTCTTCCTCTGACCCTCTGCCTGCTTGTGCTCACTCTCACTGTCTCAAATAAATAAATAAAAATCTTAAAAAAAATAAAGATTGGGCAGAATAAACAATAGTAATAAGGACAAATCCTCATGGGAAAGGACATAATTTCATGGCTTGTGGACAGTTGCCTTCCAAGAATTGTTTTACATTGATCTTCTCATTGGTAGCTATCATTTACTGAGAGCTTACTATGTGCTAGGTATACTATAAATGTATTTTATTTTTTCTTTTCTTAAAATTGAGATATAATTGATAAGTTCTTTTTTAAACTATTTTTTTAATTACAAAAGTAATGTAGCACTGCATAATGTAAGCATGAAAGCGTCTCTGCTGCCTTCCCTCCATCTTTGTTCTCAGAAGTCATTACCTTAACAGCTTGCTGGGGAAGATAGTTTCTGTCACTTATCGAGATCACCCAAGCTGCAGCACATGTGACTTAGGTTGAGTCATGACCCCTAAACATTTTTGAGCATCAGTAATGTTCATGTAGAGGGAATGAGACTCAGATAACAAACTTGAGAGTGTGAGAAATAGAATTTTGTTTTTCTATAACTAAGTTTAATTTCTATTTCAAATTCGATTTGCCAGGTGGTATAAAGTCAGCTTTGCTATGATGGAGGTCACCCCAGCTGTCCCAAGGGTTGGGTCTGTGTGGTACAGAGGGCTTATGTAGTTCAAGGTGTTTGGGGAGAGACCCTTCTGTCCCTGGAGTTTTCTATCTCCTAGAGGGACAAAACTGCTGTTGGTCTGATGTGGGAGACAGCAAACTCAAACTGTGAAACGTTAAGCATTAGGAGCTTGGTGGGGAGGTTGCACTCCCAGCTTCCGTGGTACTACACACTGTGACATTTGACTTGCCTCCAACTGGGCCAAGCCAGCTTCGGGGAAGCTGTGCAACGGATCTGTTCAATTCTCTTCTTGTCTCACAGTGGACAGCTGCACAGAGGTTCCTGTTAGGAAGAACAGGAGACGGAGACGGTTTGAAAAATGTATAACTGGAGAGAAGGACCTGACCCACAGCCTCCATTTTCCTTGAGGCCCCTCCTCAGAGACGCAGCTCAGTCAGAGGCAGGTGACAGAGTGGGGCTCTAAGAGCTGCTCTATGGATTCACTTCCATATATTTGGTAAAATTTATCATTTGCAAATAATGATTTTTCCCCACTTATTTCCAATCCTAACATCTTTTGCTTCTTTTCTTACTGCACTGACTTAGCCTCCGGGATAACGTTGAATAGGTTGGTGAGAGTAGGCACCTTTGCCTTGCCTCCGACTTTAAATGGACTACTTCTGATGCTGCACAGTAAAGTTTGATGTTTTTAGTAGATGCCCTTTATCAGGTTAAGGAAATTCTTGTTTATTCCACATTTGCCAAGAGCTTTTTAAAAAATTATTTATTTATTTATTCAATAATATTCCAATAAGCAGAAACTAACAAATAATGAACAATTGTTGACTTTTAATTATTTTTCTGCTTTTTTGTTAGTAGACAATTTTTTAGAAGCCTTAAGGTTTACAGAAAAATTGAGCAGATCAGAGGTGCCAGGTGGCTCAGTCGGTTAAGCACCAACTCCTGGTTTCAGATCAGGTCATGATCTTGGTGTCCTGGGATCGAGCCCCATGCTGGGATCCCTGCTCAGTAGGGAGACTGCTTGAGGATTTTTCTCCCTCTCCCTTTGCCTGCACTCCCCCCCGTCCCCATACTCTCTCTCTCTCCCAAATAAATATATAAACCTATTTTAAAAAATTGAGCAGATGATATAGTCCAGAGAGTTCCCATATAACCCACCACCCCACACATGCACTTTGCCCTATTATTAATATCTACATTAGTGTGGTACATTTGCTGGAATTAATGAACCAATATTGATACATTATTATTGACTAACAGCCATACTTTATTTGAATTTCCTTAGTTTTTCCCTAATGTCCTTTCACTGTTCCAGGATCCCTTCCCAGGAAACCAATTTGCCTATTTGTAACTTGTTTTTCTTTTCTTATCAATTTTGCAAGGAGTTTGTCTATTTTATAGTCCTTGTGAAGAACCAGCTTTTATTGGGTTGATTGTCTATGGTTTTTACATTCTTTATTTCATTACTTTTACCCTTATCTATATTACTTTCTTCCTACTACTTTTTTTTTAAAGATTTTATTTATTTGAGAGAGAGAGAGAAAATGTGAGAAAGAGAGAGAGAGAGCACGAGAGGGGGGAAGGTCAGAGGGAGAAGCAGACTCCCTGCCGAGCAGGGAGCCAGACGTGGGACTGGATCCCCGGACTTCAGGAACATGACCTGAGACGAAGGCAGTTGCTTAACCAACTGAGCCACCCAGGCGCTCTTCCTAATGCTTTCTTTGCATTTGTTCTCTTGTCCTTTCCACAGTTTATTGTGCTTATTTTTAATCTTTCATGTTTTTACATAAATGCATATAAGGTATAAATTCCCTTTACATCCTGCATTAAGGGTTTTCCACAAGTTTTTAAAAATACAGTTCTTTCTGTTAAGTTAGAAATATTTCAAAGCTTTCATTATGCTTTTCTATTGGGCCAATGATATTTAGAAGTATACTTTTAAATTTCTAGATATATGTGTTTTTAAAAACAAAAAACCAAAAAAAACCATATTTATTATTGATTTCTAATTTTAATAAATTATGATTAGATATCATGGTTTGTGGCATATCAGGATTTTTTTTTTTGCCTTTTTAAAATATTGAAGTATAATTAACATACAATCTTATATTAGTTTCAGGTATACAACATATTGATTCAGTAATACATTACTATATATTACTCAGTGCTCACCATGTTAAGTGTAGTCACAATCTGTCACCATAGAACATTATTACAATATTGTTATTATATTCCCTATGCTACTCTTTTCATTTCAGTGACTTATTTATTTTATAACTGGAAATTTGTACCTCTTAATTTTACCCTTCTTCTGTTTCATCTATCTACCCACCCACCTTCCCTCTGGCAACCATGAGTCTGTTCTCTGTTTTTAAGAGTCTGTTTGGTGTTTTGTTTGTTTGTTTGTTATTTGTTTTGTTTTTTAGATTCCACATATGAGTGAAACATCTTCTTTATCCATTCATCTATGGATGGGCACTTGGGTTGCTTCCATATCTTTACTATTGTAAATAAAGCTGCAATAAACATAATGGTGAATATATCTATTTGAATATAAGTCTAGTGTTTTTTAAAAAGATTTTATTTATTTGAGACAGAGAGAGAGAGATCGAGC
Organism: Neomonachus schauinslandi; assembly: GCF_002201575.2. Taxonomy (NCBI): domain Eukaryota; kingdom Metazoa; phylum Chordata; class Mammalia; order Carnivora; family Phocidae; genus Neomonachus; species Neomonachus schauinslandi. The sequence continues at coordinate 80,567,508 of NC_058405.1, forward strand.
ATGAGCTGGCAGGGAGAAGCAGAGGCAGGGGGACAAGCAGACTGCCCGCTGAACAGGGAGTCCCATGCGGGCCTTGATCCCAGGAGCCTGGGATCACACCAGAGCCGAAGGCAGATGCTTAACTGACTGAGCCACCCAGGCGCCCCTAAATCTAGTGTTTTTGCTTTCTTTAGGTAAATACTCAGTAGTGGAACTGTTGGATCATATCTTGTAGTGGAATTACTGGGTCATACTTTTAATTTTTTGAGGAATCTCCAATTTGCATTCCCATCAATGTACCAATTTACATTCGTACGCAATTTATATTCCCACCAATAGGGTATGAGGGTTGTCTTCTCTACATCCTCCCCAACACCTGTTATCTTGTTATCTTTTTGATACTAGCCATTCTGACTGGCATGAGGTTCATCTCATTGTAGTTTTTATTTGCATTTCCCTGCTGATGAGTGATATTGAGCATATTTGCATGTGTCCATTGGTCATCTTTATGTCTTCTTTGGAAAAAATGTCTCTTCAGATCCTATGCCCATTTTTAACTTGGATTGTTTGATGTTTTTGGTGTTGAGTTGTATATGTTCTTTATGTATTTTGGAGACTAACCCCTTATTGGATATGCTGTTGGCAAATGCCTTTTCTCATTCAGTAGGTTGCCTTTTGGTTTTGCTCATGGTTTTCTTTGCTGTGCAAAAGCTTTTAATTTTGATGTAGCCCCACAGTTTATTTTTGTGTTGTTTTCCTTGCCTGAATAGACAGGTCTATGAATATGTTGTTAAGGGCTGTGTCCAAGAGATCTCTGCCTATGTTTTTTTCTAGGGGGTTTTATGGTTTCAGGTGTCACATTTAGTTCTTTAATTCATTTTGAGTTTATTTTTGTGTTGGTGTAAGAAAGTGGTCTAGTTTCATTCTTTTGCATGTAGCTGTCCAGGTTTCCCAGCACCATTTATTGAAAAGACTGTCTTTTTGCTATTGTATATTCTTTCCTCCTTTGTCATAGGTTAATTGACTCTATAGTTGTGGGTTTATTTCTGGGCTCTCTGTCCTGTTCCATTAATCTCTGTGTCTATTTTTGTGTCAGTATCATACTGTTTTGTTTACTATAGCTTTGTAGTATATCTTGAAATCTGGGATTATGATACCTTCAACTTTGTTCTTCTTTCTCAAGATTGCTATCTGGTATGACAGTTTACTTAGATACTGACATATGTCCTTCTAGTGTTTCAAGAAGATAGTGTTTGATGGTGACTGCTAAGACCAGCTCAATACCATCAGCTTTTCATTGACATAGTCATTAGTGTCCCACCTGGCCCAACAGTGGCCTTTGTCAGGGTCTGACTTGCAGGGTAGAGGGGTGGGTTTTGGGCAACAAGTCCCCTTGCAAGATGCCCTTTATGTCTGTTCAGTGGCAGAGGTGTAACACATAAGAGTGATAATCTGACACCATTTCTGGTTTCCATTAATCTCAGCACTACATCACTCTGGCACAAGGAAACTGTTAATCGGGTTTGAAGAGGCAATTCCAGAATAATTAGCATAATTCCACACTGAGATATGTTAATTGAGGGGGAAGTGAATGAAAGGTCTTGGGGACACCCATTAAATCTAGCAACTGTGGGAAGGCCACCCTTTGCTAATCTGAATCAGACTCCCTCCAGGTCACCAAGCCAGTGGCAACAGAGAAGCTGAAAAGTCTCAGGGCTCTTACCTGGATCTCTAGCTTTCTTTTCACCTTTTTTGTCTCATCTTTTCATTTTTCTTTAACATACATTTGTCCGTTTCTAAATCTTTTCAGTTTAAGCATTTCCTTTCTTTTATTTTCTTGCTCTTCATTTTCAGTCCTCTAATTTCACTTTCCCCTTGTTCTTTTTCTTTACTTGTGGGGGATATTTGCTTATTATGGATGTCTTAAAAGTCGCCTGTCTCCTTGCTTGGAACCAACATGTGCTTTAGGCAGGGAAAATTGTATTTAGATTGATCTATTAATGCACGCTTATTGTGCTGAAACTCCTGCCAAAGATACTAGTTAGAATTTATTTATTTATTTATTTTTAAAAGATTTTATTTATTTTTTGACAGAGAGACAGTAAGAGAGGGAACACAAACCGGGGGAGTGGGAGAGGGAGAAGCAGGCTTCCCACAGAGCAGGGAGCAGGATGCAGGGCTCGATCCCAGGACCCTGAGATCATGACCTGAGCCGAAAGCAGATGCTGAACAACTGAGCCACCCAGGTGCCAACTAGTTAGAATTTAGATGTGATGATAGGACATTCCTCTGGACAGTCTGGATTTGTAAAATAGATATTAAACTCTTTCTTTATTAGACCTCACTGTGCTTTGAGAGATTTATGGTCTTGTTTCCCAGTGGAGGAAAGGAAAAAATGGAAAATTCTATAGCCCACCAAAAGTATCCCAGTGATGCTGGCAATGGGGCTCTTGGATAGCAAGGCCTCAACTCTAGTAGTGAAAAGGAAGGGATCCTGTAGGAATCATTGCATTGAAAATGTATATGTTCAGTCAACCAATTGATCTATAATCAAACAAGAAATATTTGTTGAGGGCCTATGCTGTATGAGAGGCCCATGGTAGATAGTTTACAGATTACTAGGGAAATCTACGCAATCCCTAGCTATATTAATAGGGCAGGTTAAATGTAGGAAGGGGTAGACACAAAAGTATGAAGACTAATACAAGAGAAGATTGTTTTTTTTCCCTTAGCACTACTGGGTGGATGTACAGATTGACATAGGCCCCTCCTCTGTAAAACTATTGCAGGACGGAGGCTGATAGGGATACTTCTATCCTGAATGCATGGCCTCCGAGGTTGCCTTGGAGACCATTTTCATTCTAGCTAGCTGGAAAGGAAGGAGTATGGAAGTGCAGGTGTGGGAGCTTTTTACGGGCCAGGCCCAGAAGTATAACTTCTACTTACATTCATTGGCTAGGATTTGGTTACATGGCTACATCTGACAGCAGTAGAGGAAATGAGCTCCAGGTCTGTACCCAGGGTGGCAAAAATGTAAATTCTGGCTAGGAGCTGGCACTGTGTCCTGCCCCGGCTAAAAAATGGGCTGTTTCTAATGTGAAACTATGGATGACTTAAATTAGCTTCTTTATATTTTCCTATATTTTTCCAAGTTTATTATTACATGCATTACTTTTATAATCAGAAAAAAAATAGTATATCTTATTTTAAAAAATGTAATCCTGGGGTTTGGAACTTAGAACATTATAATTTTTTTCTATACAAACCGTTAAAATGGCTGTTTTGATCCCCAGATGAGATTATAAAATCCTATATAACCCACAAAGTAGTTGAAAATATAAGGCTAATCTAATTAGTTATTAACTCTGCCATGCTTCTCAAAGAGATTTACGTCTCACTATGAAGCCAGCCTGAAATCTGCACTCTAGGAGAAGGAGGTAAGGTAGGACTGAGGAAGTGATAAGAAAGAGAACTAGGAGGAGTATCTGCCCCCTTTCCAGAGGTGAATGAAGTAAAAATGTGGAAATAGGGGCTTCCTCTATCCCTCCATTTTGCTGCTCTTCCTTTCTCCCGTTACCTTAAGCTCCTTCCCCAGGCATGGTAGCTGGCTCCTTCCCCAGGCATGGTAGCTGGCTCCTTCCCCAGGCATGGTAGCTGGCACCTTCCCCAAGCATGGTAGCTGGCTTCTTCCACAGGCATGGTACTGGGAACTTCCCCAGCCATGCCCACTTTCTAAACTAATCCCTGCCCCAAAATCACCTCTTTATTTTCCCCTCTTCTTTCACTGACCTCACTTAGGGATTGTGGGGAAAACCTTATTTGATAATTATCAGATAATACCTTATCAGATAATTAATTATCTGAATTAAGTCAAATAGAATAATTCAACATTCAGATTGAATGTCCTATTAATGTTCTCCATCTGAATTATAAGTGGTTGGTAATACAACCACTTAGATTTCTCTGCGTATCTGCAGTTTTCAAGAAGAAAATTTGTTAAGCCAAATGCCTCTATCATTGGTAGAATTTTAGGCAGAGTGACCTAGTCAAGATTGTCAGATATTTTTGGTAGATACTTTTGGTCAGAGACTCCATCCAGGCTTATGTGGAAACCCTTCCCCTGAAGAGTTCAAATTTCTGTTTTTGCCTTTTATGGTGTCTTGCTGCCTCCATTTCTTAAAGCTCTAAATTTATTACAACAGAGACAGTAGTACTCTCCAAATATTCTTTGTGAGCCCCTACACTTCCTAGTCTCTTTTCCAGTTGTGTTGGGCCCTGTGACACAAACAGTGTCTACTGGGCTATGAGTGGAAGAGTTGTAGGTCACTTCTGGGTAGGCCAGTGTGTCTTCAACACACACTCTTTCACCTAAGTGGTTACACGTGAAGACAACAGGATGGCAGAGGTGCTCAAGGAGGAGCCAAGGAGACCAATCTGACCCATGGCCAAATGTGATGTGATGAGAAAATTCTCTGTTGTATTATACCACTAAGATTTGGGAATTTACTTGTTCCCACTAGCCTAGCTTGTCCTGACTAATACAGGCTCATAGGCAGCAGAGAGGGTGAGTTATTGGGAGTGGAGGAATGGAAAAGGGAGGGGTTTGTAGGCCTCAGTCAGGAATCACCTTGTAAGACACTCCTTGTTCTGACTATTTAATGAGGAAACTGGTGGTGTCAATCATGAGGGAACTGTTAAGGATGATGTCATCATCACCATCCGTTTGTGAAAAGTGGAGTAACATGGACAACTATGTTTGGATTTGGAGGAAAGGATTCCTGGAGAGGAAAGAAAATAGAGCTGGGAAGTTCAACTGAAAGGCAAGAGAATTTCTCTGACTTTAAGTACTTAGCTTCTGGCTGGAGACATCAGGATTACTAATCTCATGAAATATTATACCAAAGAATATACAAATATTAAATGTAGTGCAGAATAAAATAAATATTTGGAAAAAAGAGATTATGATAGGCTGGAAGACCAGGGAAGAAGAAAGTCTTCACAGAAGAATGGGCATATGAGATGGCCTTCTAACATACGTCAGATTTAGAAAGATGGGAGGAGAGGGCCTTCTGGGTGGAAGGACTGATGTGCACAAAGGTTTTAAGTTCAGAAAATCCTGGGGCACCTAGGTGGCACAGCTGGTTAAGCATCTGACCTGGTTTTGGCTCAGGTCATGATCTTGTGGATCATAAGATCGAGACCCACATTGGGCTTTGCGCTCAATGCGGCATCTACTTGAGTTTCTCTCTCTCCCTCTGCTCCTCACTCCCCCGTGCCCCCCTCATAAATAAATAAATTAATCTCAAAAAAAGAGGCCAGAAAATCCTGTTAGTCTAGTTTGACTAGAGTGTACTATTTGGGGAGGGTACATAAGTAGAGGTGAGACTTCAGAGATAGATGGAGGACACATTGTAGAGAACCTCAATGCCATTGAACACCCTTAAACTTTATCTTGAAAAGGTGCTGTTACAATGTAATGGTGAAAAATTGCCAACCACCTCGATGCCCATCAATGAGAGAATAGATAAGTAAGTTACAATGCTGCCCATCTATGGTATACCATTCGGCAGTTATTCACATGGAAAGATCTCCAAGGCACTGTTGAGTAAAAACATCAAGGATATGTTATACCACTTGTGTAAAGCAGCACACATCCATATCTGTAAACTCTATATTCCTGAATGCACATATATATAAACACACACAGATGTATTTGAATGCATCCTAGGAAGGAAGGATACACACAAACTGGTAACAGTAGCTACATCTGGGCAAAGGGCTTGGGACTGGCCACAATCTTACCTGCTCTCCAAGGTCAAGGCCTTGGAGAGCTTTTGAGGAGAATGGAGCCTAACCAGATTACTTCTGTCACCTAAGCCTGCTTCTTTCCCCAAGCGCAGCTCAAACTGGATTCCAACCTTGGTTATCATCTAGGTGGACTGGCTTGCTTTCCCATCAATTGAAATGCATTTATGGCAATAGAAGGTAGTAAATCCCCTTGCAAAGATAAGCAGAGCTCTCTTTCATCAAAAATTATTTTTCACTGAGTAAAAATATTTCTGGTCAAGACATAGACATCCTTTTGAGAGTGATATTTTTAGTTTTCTCGAATGAGAAAATCCTTTATTGGAGTAAAACAAAACAAAACAAAACAACTGTTTATATCCGGACTACTTTCAAGAAAAATCTGAAATGTACAATAACATTAAAATACATTAATTAGGGGCGCCTGGGTGGCTCAGTTGTTAGGTGTCTGCCTTCGGCTCTGGTCATGATGCCGGGGTCCTGGAATCGAGTCCCGCATCGGGCTCCCTGCTCGGCAGGAAGCCTGCTTCTCCCTCTCCCACTCCTCCTGCCTGTGTTCCTGCTCTCACTATTCTGTCTCTGTCAGATAAATAAATAAAATCTTTTAAAAAAAATTAATTAAAGGGGCCTGGGTGGCTCAGTTGGTTGGGCGACTACCTTCGGCTCAGGTCGTGATCCCAGAGTCCTGGGATGGAGCCCACATCAGGCTCCCTGCTCAGCGGGGAGTTTGCTTCTTCCTCTCCCTCTGCCGCTCCCCGTTTGTGCTCTTGCTTGCTCGCTGACAAATAAATAAATAAATAAATCTCAAAAAAAAATACATTAATTAAAACCACAGAACAATTAAAATATTTAAAAAGAAAGACCAAAAATTATTTAGCTTACTCACCAATAAGAAATACATATATTTTTCAACTAATGATAGAGGAAAAGTTACCTACAGAATAAACTATATTTTGGTTCTCACCTCATATCATATCCCCAAATTTCAGATATATTAAAGTCACTATCAAAATACAACAAAGCAAGCAAAAATGAGTCCAAAATTGTATTTTAAAAAATGAGCAATAAGTTTTATCTCAGGATTGCAAAGATGATACAATATTAGAAAAATCTTCAATGTAATTCATCACTTTGACAAAATTAAAAGAGAAAAAAATCATACTATCATTACATCAGCAGATGTAGAAAATGTCCAATTTTTGCTCATATAAATACTCTTTAATTTGTTAAAGTATATTGCCTCAAAATCTATAGCAAATATCATATTGAAGGGTGAAATGCTAAAAGAGTCTCATTAAAATGAGACTTGCAATATCCCTGTTATTGCCTCACAATTTAATAATACACTGGATGTCCTAGCCACTGTAGAATTTGTACTGTCATATGAAATATTTGCCTATAGGGAAAAGCCAAGAAAATCTGGTTATGAGCTATAAACTACTGATAAGTGAGCTGAACAACTTATTGTATAAATCATTTATAAATTCAGTAACAGAAAGATATTTGGAAAATCCTCAAATATTTTGAAATTAAGCAACAATATTTCTTTCTTTCTTTCTTTCTTTCTTTCTTTCTTTCTTTCTTTCTTTCTTTCTTTCTTAAGTAGGCCCCATGCCCAATGTGGGGCTTGAACTCATAACCCTGGGATCAAGTGTCAGATACTCTACTGACTGAACCAGTTAGGGATGTTTAGCAACAATATTTTTATTTATTTATTTATTTTTATTTATTTTTTTAAATTTTTTTTTAAAGATTTTATTTATTTATTTGAAAGAGAGAGAATGAGAGAGAGAGAGAGCACATGAGAGGGGGGAGGGTCAGAGGGAGAAGCAGACTCCCTGCCGAGCAGGGAGCCCGATGCAGGACTCAATCCAGGGACTCCAGGATCATGACCTGAGCCGAAGGCAGTCGCTTAACCAACTGAGCCACCCAGGTGCCCAGCAACAATATTTTTAAATAACCCATGGGTAAAAGAAGTCACAAAGGAAATTAGAAAATATTTTGAACTGAATAAAAATGAAAATAAAAACACAACATATTTTTTGTGAGATGCAGCATGAAAGTAGCACTGAGAGAGAAATCTGTAGCTTTTAATGTTTATATTAGGAAGAACAGGTCTAAAATCAACATGCTGCCAACTTAAGGTGCTAAAAGAATAAGTTAAACACAAATTAGGAATGGAATAATCAAGCCAGGAATAGAAATCAGTGAAATACAAAACAGTTAAGCACTACAAAAAATACAACATAAAGGTTTTGTTTTGTTTTTTTAATCAGTAAAGTGAATAAATCTAGCTAGACTGGTCAAGAAAGAAAAATAAAAAAGAGGATATCAATATGATCCTAGAGACATTAAAGGATAATAGATATTAAAATTCAATAATTTTGAAAACTTAAATGCAATAGATGAGTTTGCTGAAAGATTCAAATTACCAAATTACTAAAGATTCAAATCACCAACTGCTAGCAGAGATAGGGCAACTGAATGCATTACAGATGGAGATATAAAATAGCACTACTGTTTTGGAAAACAGTTTGGCATTATTTAGTCAAGAGAAATGAAAATGCATGTTCACAGAAGACTTGTTCATGGCAGCTTTATTCAAAATAGCCCCAAACTGAAAACAACCCAAATGTCTGGGGGTGAGCGCATATAAAATATATGGTACATCTATACAGTGGAAGCAATGTAAAGAAATTAATTACTGATACACACAATCTGGATGGCTTTTAAAAACATAATGCTGAGAAAAGGAAGCCAGACACAAAAGAATATATGCTGTTTTATTCCATTTATACAAAATTCTAGGAAATACAAATCTGATCCATAGTACTACAAAGCTATCAGTGAGTCCATGGTGCTTGGGGTCGCCATGAGTAGAGAATGGGAACCATGTGGGGTAATGGAAACATTCTGTATCATGACTGAGGTGTTGGTTACATGACGGTATGTGTTTCTCAAAACTCATCTAACTGTACACTTAAACTGTGTGCATTTTATTTTATGTTATACTTTAATGAAATTGTTTTTAAAAAATTAATAACATTTTTATGCAACAACCAACTAGAAAATGTAGTAGAAAAAGATGATAGCAACAAACTACAGGATACTTCAAATTAAAATGAACAAAAGTGTGCAAGAACTTTATGGAATCAATTGTAAATAATTAAAAGACATGGGGGAGCATATGGGTGGCTCAGTCAGCTGGGTGTCAGATTCTTGATTTTGGCTCAGGTTATGATCTCAGGGTTGTGAGATCGAGCCCTGAGTCAGGCTCCACACTGGGCGTGGAGGCTGCTTAAGATTCTCATGCTGCCTCATGGGGTGCCTGGGTGGCTCAGCTTGTTAAACATCTGCCTTTAGCTCGGGTCATGATCCCAGGGTCCTGGGATCAAGTCCCACATGAGGCTCCTTGCTCAGCGAGGAGCCTGCTTCTCCCTCTCCCTCTGCCTGCTCCTCCCCCTGCTTGTCTCTCTCTCTCTGTGTCAAATAAATAAATAAAATATTTAAAAAAAAAGATTTTTTTCTCCCTCTCCTTCTGCCCCTCCCCCATCTCTCTCCCTCTCTAAAGAAAAAAAAATATTGAAAGACATGGAAGATCCAAAAATAGAGAAATAGACCAAGTTTCATCAATGTAGAGATCAGTACCAAAGAGATGCAAATTCTACAGAAACTGATTTCTTTTTTTTTTTTTAAAGATTTTATTTATTTGACAGAGTGAGCACAAGCAGAGGGAGAGAGATAGAGAAGCAGGCTCCCCACTGGGCAAGGAGCCCAATGTGGGACTCAATCCCAGGACTCTGGGATCATGACCCGGGCCGAAGGCAGCCGCCTAACCAACTGAGCCACCCAGGCGTCCCATAAACTGATTTCTATATCCAATGCAATTCGAATAAAAATTCCAAGAAAATCTTAGAATAAAAATTCTAAGAATGTCACAAACTATTCTTAAAATTCATGTGAAAGAGTAAATGATCCAAGAATAGCTAAAGGATTAGTGAAAAAAGAAATTAAGAAAAAGGACTTGAACTATTGGGTGTAAGAAATTATCATGAAGCTATAGTACCTACAACACAGTGGTACTGAATCAAAAAAGACAAATGAAAATAGAAGAGATCAAAAATAGATCAATGGAATAGAAAACAGATACATGTAAGATAGCAGAGGTATTACAAATTGGTAGAGAATTGATATACATAAAAATTAAATTAGATTCCTTCCTCATACCATATACAAACAAAAGAAACAAAAACACAGGAAATATAGCTAATCTTGGGATAGGGAAGGATGGTATAAGCAATTGAAGAAACCACAAAAGGAAACATCAATAGATTTGTCGATAAAAATTTACAAATTTCTAATATCAAACAAATGCAAATATATGCACAATATTGAAAGAGAAAGTATTAAAATTATCATTATCTAAATAACTCTTTTAAATCAATGAAATGATTCATATAGGAGAAAGACAATGAGCAGAGAAGAAATACAAATTAGATATTAACAAACAAAGAAACATTATATAACTAGCAAGTCTATGCAAATTAAAATGAGATGCTGTTTTTTATCTACTAAATTGGTGAAGTTAAAATAAAACAAAAACCTGTATTATTCAATACTGGTGAGGGTGTGATGAGATAGGTATTCTCATCCATTGCTGGTAGAAGTGTAGATGGGCAAAAATTTCTGGAAAACAATTTGATAATGCCTTTTAAAAAATTTATACCTAGTGGCGCCTGGGTGGTTCAGTTGGTTAAGCATCCAATTCTTGATTTCTGCTCAGTTCATGATCACAGGGTCGTGAGATCTAGCCCTGCGCTGGGCATGGAGCCTGCTTAAGATTCTCTCTCCCTCTCCCTTTGCCCCCCCTACCTCCCACCCCCGGGGTCGCATACACACATGCTGTCTCTCTCTCTCTCTCCAAAAATTATTCCTATTATATTAAAATTTATAATAGTTAAAAGCAAAAAAACTGAGTGTCTAACAAGTAAATCAGTGACGGTATATTCATATTATAGACTTATGCAGCTAGTGGAGATCATATTTTGCAGATATATTTAGTTGTCATGAGGGAAATAGTCAATATTGATGGTCAGTGGAAAAAGCAACCTATAAGTTTATATAAAATTTATTTCTAATTTTTTTTTTTTTTTTTTTAAAGATTTTATTTATTTATTTGAGAGAGAGAATGAGAGAGAGCACATGAGGGGGGGAGGGGCAGAGGGAGAAGCAGACTCCCCGCCAAGCAGGGAGCCCGATGCGGGACTCGATCCCGGGACTCCAGGATCATGACCTGAGCCGAAGGCAGTCGCCCAACCAACTGAGCCACCCAGGCGCCCTATTTCTAATTTTTTAAGCAAACAAAATATATGCATACTATAGGAACAAGATTGGAAATAAACATAACAATATTTTAACAGTGATCATCTCAGTGCGAAAATTGTAGATTTATATTTTCTTCCTTATGTTCTTTTAAACCAACGTTTCTACAATAAACATGCATTAGTTTTGCAAATAGAAAATATCTCTAAAACATCAGCAAGAATAAAGAGACATATGTACTAGACACCTCAAATAAATGACTTATTGAGAGTTTAAAAGAAACAGCTTTAAGGATCTGTAAGTCGGAACAAAAGGAAAACAATCAGGTTACACAGTTCAGGTAAAAGCAGCGAGGAATTTTGTCAGGAGCAGCATTTACCAGAGTGTGTTCTGTGAATCCTAGTGCTGTTTGTATTATTGCTCAGTATGTAATATTAGGGAATATTATGGAATGATGGAAGGGAAGTTTCCCTGGCTACTAAGGTTGGGTACAAAAGCAATAGTTTCTTAACTTCCCTTAAACTTCTGATAAGCTAAGTGTTTGAAATACTATTATCCTTGGTTGTTAACATTCACATGCTTTAGACTCCAAATTGTACGCATTGGAATAAACATTCTGTTTTGTAAATCCAAGAGCCTAAGGTATCTTTTAGCCTAAATAGAAGCCCATTAATGATCAGAGTGCCAATGGAGAGGGTCAGCTTTTTTCAATAAAGACCTACAATCTGTTGAAGCTCTTAGTTAAATATTTGACCGAATTCTAGAGTTCTGTGCTGTTAACATGAAAGAGTCCATTTTAGTCTGTAAATATTAGAGCAAATGTTACCAATTTACCCTTAACCATTATCACATCAAAACCTGGCCCTTGGGGCGCCTGGGTGGCTCAGTTGGTTAAGCGACTGCCTTCGGCTCAGGTCATGATCCTGGAGACCCTGGATCGAGTCCCGCATCGGGCTCCCTGCTCGGCGGGGAGTCTGCTTCGTCCTCTGACCCTATCCCCTCTCATGTGTTCTCTCTCTCTCATTCTCTCTCTCTCAAATAAATAAATAAAATCTTAAAAAAAAAAAAAAAAAAAAAAAAAAAAAAAACCTGGCCCTTGAGGTAGATATGATTTTTTTCCTTTTTTTTATTATGTTATGTTAATCACCATACATTACATCATTAGTTTTTGATGTAGTGTTCCATGATTCATTGTTTGCGTATAACACCCAGTGCTCCATGCAGTACGTGCCGTCTTTAATACCCATCACCAGGCTAACCCATTCCCCCACCCCCCTCCCCTCTAGAACCCTCAGTTTGTTTTTCAGAGTCCATAGTCTCTCATGGTTCGTCTCCCCCTCCGATTTCCCCCCCTTCATTTTCCCCTTCCTGCTATCTTCTTCTTTTTTTTTTTTAACATATAATGTATTATTTGTTTCAGAGGTACAGATCTGTGAATCAGCAGTCTTGCACAATTCACAGCGCTCACCATAGCACATACCCTCCCCAATGTCTATCACTCAGCCACCCCATCCCTCCCACCCCCCCACCACTCCAGCAACCCTCAGTTTGTTTCCTGAGATTAAGAATTCCTCATATCAGTGTGGTCATATGATACATGTCTTTCTCTGATTGACTTATTTCACTCAGCATAATACCCTCCAGTTCCATCCACATCGTTGCAGATGGCAAGATCTCATTCCTTTTGATGGCTGCATAATATTCCATTGTATATATATACTACATCTTCTTTACCCATTCATCTGTCGATGGACATCTTGGCTCTTTTCACAGTTTGGCTACTGTGGACATTGCTGCTATAAACATCGGGGTGCACGTATCCCTTCGAATCCCTACATTTGTATCTTTGGGGTAAATACCCAGTAGTGCAATTGCTGGGTCTTTTGGTAGCTCTATTTTCAACTTTTTGAGGAACCTCCATACTGTTTTCCAGAGTGGCTGCACCAGCTTGCATTCCCACCAACAGTGTAGGAGGGTTCCCCTTTCTCCGCATCCTTGCCAACATCTGTCATTTCCTGACTTGTTAATTTTAGCCATTCTGACTGGTGTGAGGTGGTATCTCATTGAGGTTTTGATTTGAATTTCCCTGATGCCGAGTGATGTTGAGCACTTTTTCCTGTGTCTGTTGGCCATTTGGATGTCTTCTTTGGAAAAATGTCTGTTCATGTTGATTTTATATAATGTCTTATAATGTAGCTGTAGACAATATCATTGTTTAACCCCCAAGGTGTTTAAACTGTTGAATGAAGTTACTTAGTTGTATCCGTTAAACTTGGGGAAACTTTGCTCAATACATGCTCTTCCATTTTTTTTTTTAACATGGAACACTTCATGAATTTGTGTGTCATCCTTGTGCTGGGGCCATGACAGTCTTCTCCATATTGTTCCAATCATGTGCTGTGGAAGCGAACATCATGGACGTCTGTTTTAGCTACCAGGTATCATGCTCTTCTCAGTGACAGGTCAACAGATCCAGTTTAGATTGTTTCTGGTTTGAACAGAAAAGGAGGCCAAACAGGCATACAGGTAACTCACCCAATAGGCTTAGCAGGTTATTTAAATGTAAGTTAAAAAGAAGAGAGGTGAGCACGTAGTTTTGTTTTCCACTGTTTAGAACTGGACTTTGATCCTTCAGAAGCTTCCTTCAGAAGCTATTTTTAATTATTTGTTGCTGTCAGAAGCATTCTGGTACAAATTTTGAAGGCCCACTAAGCCTGACAGGGCAATGTCAGGGGAAGGGATAAATTTCATCTTCAAGAGTTTATGAGCCAAATAGACTCTCCATGGTCCCAACCTGTGTTCTTCTAATGTCTTGTGATCTCACACCATTATCACTAAAAAAGTTTTGTGCAACAGACCACAATGTATGTATATTAATTATGATGTAGAGATACTATAGTGCTAATACATGAGATATGCTATAAACACATGAATTAAATTAAATAAATTAAAGATAAAGTAACTTTTCACTTTAAATAATATCAGTAATGATATCTTCATGCATTTATTAGCTAATACATCAAGGCAACACATAGCATGCAATTCATCATTAAGGGTAATATATATAAAGCCAGATTTGAAATGGTTTTCTTAGATGATTCACATTTTTTGCCATTTACTTCTTGGCTAACCTCATTAGAATTATCATTGTGTTGATCAGCTCTTGGCCTTTTGGCTAAGATCAAGTGTAGAATTATCATTGTGGTTTTTTTCTTTAAGATTCTTTTTATTTATTTGTTTTTAAATGATTATTATTTTTCTTAAGTGAACTCATGACCCCGAGATCAAGAGTTGCATGTTCTACCAACTGAGCCATCCAGACGCTCCTTGTTGTTGTTGTTGTTGTTTTAAGTTAATTCTACACCCAACATGGGGCTCAAACTCATTGTTTTTACTTCATAGTGCAACTTTGTAGAAAGCTTGAACTTGAAGTAGAATTATCAGCTTGTCCATTTTCTTTTTGTTGGCTTCTGTTCACATTACTAGCATTATGATTCAGGATTCTCACTAGAAACTTTTTAAGCCATTTGTCAGGTATGTCATGCTAAGTCTTTTAAAAAGCTAATGTCTCTGGGAGGATAACACATGCAGTCTTTAGTTCTGAATGTGAGTTTGTCAGAAATAGTAAGCTTGTCACGGTCAAGGCCTGAGAAACTAGTCTGTCAGTTATTTGAGGGACAGAATTCTTTGTATCCTCCTCAGTTCTTAGTAGAGCATCTTAAACCCTTTTGTTCAATGCAGTTTTTCCTGAATAAATAGGCATGGTACTGTTCTGATAGTGGACAGCTTGAGGCAGGGTCAGTCAGAGGGACTGACTTCCTATGACAGGGAAGGCATGGAGGCTCTCCCTTGAGGCTGGGAGCCAACTGCCACCTTAGAGAGGCAGGAGAGCAGTGGGCCTTTTGTGTGGGAAGGAGACTCCACAGGAGAGGAGAAAGAAGAACAAATGTCCAAATTCAAAAGGGAGGAAAGGCTAGATTCTGGGAGATGGTCATTCCCTGAAAAAGTCTAGAATACATCATTAAAGAGCTGTCTTTAAATTTTGTTTTGAGGAAATAGAAACAAGGCTAGTAAGCAAAAGAGCAAACACTGGTGTAAAGTTAAATCAGAACAAGCCTCAGCTTTCCTTGAGTGAGTTTGAGGACCTGGAACATACGTGGACATTGTGTCCTGTTATACATTAGTAGCAAGAGATGGCAAAATGTGCATAATGATAGCCTCGGTGGACTTGAAACTGTTATTATTGCTTGTGGCCATCATGAGTGTGTTGAAAGAAGTCTGCTCTGCTTGTCCAACTAAAGTGCAAAGGACACGAGTGCATCAAGCCAAGCTGAGGAAGAGTCTGGGACTTGCTGTCAAGACAGGATGGATTTCCTGGGAGGAACAATGATCGTCAATCTGGTATAGGCAGAAGGTTCTCAGGAATAAGATGCAGGAGTGTGAGGACAGTAGGGTTGAGCAGCAGCCTAGGACAGGTGGGGATATTCTATGAAGAGTCAGAAAGCAGAGCCTCACAGGCAGGGAAGGGTGCTCCCTGAACATCAGAGGCAGTGGTGAGCCTCGTTATCAGTTGGGGAATGGTGCTAGTGTGGACCTACCTTCCCCTCTGTAGGGACAATGGGGTCAGGGTTAATATTAAAAACATGTAGCATTGCAGAAGGGGTGCCGACCAACCCCACAGGCGGGACAAGTGTGCCAGGCCAGCGGTAAGTGCCACCTAGTAACAGCCCTGGGGGATTCAGCCTTCTACTCACCAAAGGCATGTGTTTGCAAAGAGGCTGACTGTAGCACGCTCTAACTACCTATTTAGTTCCAAACTATTAAGCGGTGACCCTAAGAGTTAAGAACTCATTAGTTCAGGCATAGGGAGAGTCTGCCTCAACAAACAACCCACAGAGATATGCCTCCTGGAACCCACTCTTGGGCACGCCTGCAGCCACCCCCAGGTACACACGTAAGCATAAACCACAGAGGCATTTAGCAGGTGTCCCTCCTCCCTCTTCCCACTGTCAGGTTTCTTTCAGCACCTCACCTCTAGATGACATTCACACATTGCTTCCCTGTTCCACCCCATTTGAGGGCTCACAAGTAAAACATTTGCATAATTTTTAAGAATAATTGTTTACCAACAGTGGTTTTCCTCTCCATTTCTTAGCCCCTTAAATCTGCAGCAGAAAATATTCTTTTGTGCGTTGCTCTACTCTCAACTTTAAAAAAAAAAATAGCTTCAAACCCAAGGAATGGCCAGGGAATAGAAAATTAATTTATGGTTCAGCTTATCCTGATAACTGAGTTGACCCAGATTGCTATGCAATGCTCCCTGCAGGAGAGGATATTGTGTAGAAATACTGTCCTGGGCTGCATTTAAGACAGTTTAATAGCTGTGTAATGATCCTTTGTTGAGTGAACCTTAGAGAACCAGTGGGTTTTCCCATAGGGCCTGCAGCACTTCCTGGCTCTCCTATCTTAGGCTTAACTTAAGCAACAGTGACCTCCTGTTTTTAGCAGCAGGCTCTGATGTAGACAGTTCTGCCAGGCTCCACATCACCCCTATCAGTTCAGTCCTCTAGACTAATACAGAACTCAGGTGTATGAAGGAAATGTCCAAGAGTCACTTGGGCTGTGTGTTGGGACTCTGCTTATTACACAGAAATAGTGAGCCATCTTATGTTTATGATACTCCTCTCAACTTAATAGTCTGCAGTGAGATGGGAAAGAGCCTCAAGTACTTCTCTGGATTCTTTGTATTTTGCTGTACATAAATTCTTTCTAGCCCTAAATGGTTGAGATACAGAAATTGGAACCATATTTGTCATGCTTTATGAAGAGGCATATTCAGTGCAGGTTCAGAGCCGCCTACACAGGGGACCCTTTCGCAACCTTTCTTTCCTCATCTGTAGAATGGGGCCAACATACTCACCTCCCAGGAATGCATCAGCACGGGGTCTGGGAGGTAGTAAGCACTTGTCAATGTAGCTATTATTGTGTCTTTTGTAGAATATAAGCCTAAATGTCCCTTAATATGGCATGCAAAAGAGTCATGATGGGTAATATGTATATCTCAAAAAAATCTGTGTCAAAATGGCAGCAGTTACTCTACATATGAAAGTGATCAGATCAACTTGTGAATTGATTTCAGAAAGAAATGCTTTCTCTTACTGAAATCCTTGTGATATAAGTGGAAATATATTTATATGCAGTCATTTAAGCATGACTTCATTTAAACATAAAGATCTCTATAGAGGCCATTTTGGGGACAAGGATGATATATAGTCTTGCTTTTTTATGATAGGACAAAAGCTAGATATGCCTGAAATATATGCTTATTACTTTTGTTAAATGAACAAAAGTCAATATTGGACTAGAACATATAAAATCAAAGGCTGAGTAATGAGAACATTTCTTTGATTCGCTTTATTGAACTCCTGATGTTAAGGTACAGGATTTCCACTGTCATTAAACGGGAGCATATTTGATATTTGAAAATGTCAAAAGGGCTATTAAAGTAATTCTCATAGATGATCTGTCCTAGGGAATTTTAAAGAGGATCAAACCAGGATCTCTGTTCTTGTTGGGTGATTGCTCTAGAATGTTGTCTATGCCTATGCTCCTATGACAGAATAAAGAGGGCAAATTTGAGTATAACTTTTAAATAGTTTATTACAAGAATATTACTCTATATTAATTTTCAGTGCAAACCAGTTCTTAACCAAATAGTTGTCCTCAAATTAGAAAACCATTTTTGGGGAAAAAAAGTGGAAAGAACTTGTGGGGAGGGAATGTGTGGATAGTTTTGAACGTGAGTACTGACCTTGTATGTTCATGGCCCGAACAGGAAAAATGACATTACGACGACAAATAGTTGTGCCCACGTGCCCTTTCTGTGGGAAACTGCACTCGTTCATTTTGCTGATAACAAAGCTTGAGTGAAAACAGCTACACTTTCTCCAGTGTGAAATGGGGGTGCAAGTTGAGGGTGAATCAGTCATCTTAAAAACTGTCAGCAGCAATACCACCAGCACTTTCCCACAGACATGTAGGAATAAAGACCATTAATAATCATAATGGAAACACAGTAAGTATGGCAAAGAGGAAAGCCACTTTCCCAGTAATAAAGATTTGGTAAATACTAATGAAAATGTGTGATTTATTTTTATTTTTATTTATTTATTTTTTTAAAAGATTTTATTTATTTATTTGACAGAGACACAGCAAGAGAGGGAACACAAGCAGGGGGAGTGGGAGAGGGAGAAGCAGGCTTCCCACTGAGCAGGGAGCCCGATGCGGGGCTCGATCCCAGGACGCTGGGATCATGACCTGAGCCGATGGCAGACACTTAATGACTGAGCCACCCAGGCGCCCTGTGTGATTTATTTTTATTAAACCATGCTATTGTTCCCTCACCTATCCTCCCCTACACATTGCTTTATTCTTTTCTTACACCCAGTCTCAGCAGCACCTTCAGAGAAAGCCCCTCCCTCTGCTCAGAAACGCCTTAGGCTTTCTTCTTCTAATACTTTTCCCTCCAAGACCTCACCTTCCCCACCTTCCTTCTCTACCTTGCCCCTGCCGCCGGTGTCTGCTTTCAACGAGCTTCCCTCTACTCAAATTTCCTACTCCTTGACCGTTCTACTACACTTAAAGTATGTCCTGCTGATGACAAAAACAGAAATTCATCTTTAGTGTAGGGAACAGAGATATACCTGGTCAATAAAGCAGTTGATTAAGGTTTTGAAGTGTGCCTGTTACAATTTAAAATGTGCTTCCTCTGGGGCGCCTGGGTGGTGCAGTCAATTGAGCCACCAACTCTTGGTTTCAGTTCAGGTCATAATCTCAGGGTCCTAGGGTGGAGCCCCAAGTGGAGCCTGCACTGGGCTCTGCACCCAGTGGGGAGTCTGCTTAAGATTCTCTTCTCCCTCTGCGCCCCCTCCCCACGCTCTCTCTCTGAAATAAATACATTAAAAAAAAAAGTGCTTCCTCTTTCTTCACTTTTTAGTCCATTAAAAACCTTTTTTTAAAAAAAGATTTTACTTATTTATTTGTCAGAGAAGAGAGCACAAGCAGGGGGAGCGGCAGGGGGAACAGGCAGACAGAGAAGCAGACTCCCCGCGGAGCAGGGAGACCTGCACAGGACTGGATCCCAGGACCCCAGGATCATGACCTGAGCTGAAGGCAGACGCTTAGGCGACTGAGCCACCCGGGCAACCATCCATTAAAAACTTTTGCATTTCTGGGGCGCCCGGGTGGCTCAGTCGTTGGGCGTCTGCCTTTGGCTCGGGTCATCATCCCGGGATCCTGGGATCCAGCCCCTCATCAGGCTCCTTGCTAAGCGGGAAGCCGGCTTCTCCCTCTCCCACTCCCCCTGCTTGTGTTCCTTCTCTTGCTGTGTCTCTCTCTGTCAAATAAATAAATAAAATGTTAAAAAAAAAAAAAAACCCAAGGTACAGATCTGAGATTCAACAGTCTTGCACAATTCACAGCGCTTACCAGAGCACATACCCTCCCCAGTGTCTAACAAATAATGCAATATATGTTAAGGAAAAAAAAAGAAGAAGAAGAAGGTAGCGGGAGGGGAAGGGAATGAAGCAGGGGAAATCGGAGGGATAGACGAACCATGAGAGACGATGGACTCTGAAAAACAAACTGAGGGTTCTAGAGGGGAGGGGGGTGGGAGGATGGGTTAGCCTGGTGGTGGGTATTGAGGAGGGCACATTCTGCATGGAGCACTGGGTGTTATGCACAAACAATGAATCATGGAACACTACATCTAAAACTAATGATGTAATGTATGGGGATTAACATAACAATAAAAAAATTTAAAAAAAAACCCAAAACAAAACTTTTACATTTCTATTTATGCTGTTTTAAAAAGTTTTTTTTTTTTAATTTGAGTATAGTTGACACACAATGTTACATTACTTTCAGGTGTACGACACAGCGATTCACGAATTCTGTATATTATGCTGTGCTCATCACAAGTGTGGCTCCCATCTGTCACCAGACAACACTATTACAGTATCATTGACTGTATTCCCTATGCTGCACCTTTCATTCCGGTGGCTTATTTCATTCCAAAACTGGAAGCCTGTAACTCCTACTCCCCTTCACCCATTTTGTTCATCCCCCCCCAGCCCCTCCCCTCTGGCAACCAACAGTCTGTTCTCTGTATTTATAGGTCTGATTCTTGCTGCTTGTTTACTCACTTTTTTTTTTTAAGATTCCACATATATGTGAAATCATATGGTATTTGTCTTTCTCAGTCTGACTTATTTCACTTAGTATAATACCCTGTAGATCCGTCCGTGTTGTCACGTAATATTCCATGTGTGTGTGTTTATAACTATTTATACTGTTTGAGACTTAAACTTTTTGAATTTCTCTGCCAATATCTCTTGGAATATGGCCCCTTGCCTATATTCTCCTTCTGCAATGCGTGTTAGTGTAATGGACTATTTCATTCTAGTTTCCATGTCTCTAACATTATTGGCATATTTTTGATCTATTTCTCTCTGCTGCAGCATTCAGTGTAGTTTCCTCAGATAAAACCATTTCTAAGCTCACCAACACCTCAGTTTTGAATCCAACTTTCTGACTCTCCCCCTTTTTATTTGTCATCTGAGTCATCCAAGGTGAGTAAGTGTTGGAGAATGAGGAGGCCACAGGCTTCAGGTTCAGAGCCTCGGGTCTAAATCTGGCTCTGCTGCTTGTTGGCCATGGGTATGTGACAGCTTCTCCAAGACTCATTTTCCTTTGCTGTAAAATGGGGATATGAATGGGTGTGCCTGGGTGGCTCAGTCAGTTAAGTGTCCGACTCTTGATTTCGGTTCAGGTTATAATCTCAAGGTTGTGGGATCAAGACCCACGTTGGGCTCCATGCTCATCAGGGAGTTGGCTTGGGATTCTCCCTCTCCCTCTGCCCCTAACCCCTATGTGCACTCTCTCTCTAAAAATAAATAAATAAATATTTAAAAAAAATAAAATGAAGATACAAACAACCTACTTATGTCGTGATCGTGCAGGATGAATGTGGAAATGCCCACACAGAATGGCACATGGGGGTTTCTATAGGAAATGTGAGCCCTCTGCAGGCAGGGCCCAGGCATTCCTTCCTGCATTCTGGGACTCACTCACAAACCAGTCAGGGAAGGCTGGGCTGAATGGAATGAATGAAACTAGGAAGGAGAAATGAGGCACCTATACAGCAAGGTAGGAGACAGTGGCACAACCTGCAGGAAGTGACTCCATGTGTGGCCACAGGAAGTCAGTGCCTGAGTTTCTGTTTTAGAAGTAATAGTTTTGCTGTGTGTGTGTACCTGAGAATGGGGACATTGTCTCTATCTTTTCTATCTTTCTATCCTGCACAGGGAACAGGAGCAGCTGTGCTGAAGCCCTGACTCAAGACCCGCCCTACAGTGGGCAGAGAGGCCCTGAGGAAAGTTGAGTCACTTTGGGCTGGTAATGGGGAAGGCCTGGACTCTGCTTCTGCCAGAGAAGCTGGCAAAGGGTGTGGAAACTGACTTGATTCTCTTCTTACTTTGCATAAGAATCTTGAACCTGGCATTTTCATTTCAACAGGAGGGGGAAATAAGGGAGAATTGTGAGGGATAAAGCAATTCTTCCTTCTCAAGTGGCTCTAGTAGATGACCCTTTTACATAAAACCAGGACAAACTCACTTGGAACATTGATATGGAGCTCCCAAAATAGTTTGGAACATCAGTCAGTTACTCAGATTCCCCAGCTTTGCAATGTTTGCATCTATCTACCACCTCCTCAATGTTTCCTCCTCTTCCTGGTAACAGCCACACTGTACCAAGGTGTGCCAGGCACTCCATGTTCCCACCCATCTTCCCAACTTTTCTACACTGTACATATTAACATGCCATTTTTACAGATGGGAAGCTGAGGGTCAGAGAAACTAAGGGATGTGCCCAAGGAGGAGGAGACACAGCATGTAGGAGTACATGATTCCAAAGGTGTCTTTGTCCATTGTCTCTTGGCTCTTTATCATCTTGGAGAGCCCAGTCAAGAGACCTGTGGTCCAGGCTCTCCTCCTCCTCTAATAAACTGTGTGAGCTCAGGGAAGTCACTTTAGGGTATCTTTCAGCTCCAGCTTCTAGGATTCTCCTGACTCAAGTTTTAGGAGAATACAGATTTCTGGTGGACCATCTCCAGTGTCCCTTTACCTCACAAATCATCACGTGAAAGTCTTACAAAACCAAGCAAGATAGGAAGGTGATGCAAGGTATTAATACTTATTAAGAGCTGATTTTGCACCAGGGTTGTGCTGGGTGCTATTAACCAAAATTCCTGATATTTATTAGGCCTGACACTAATTTCCTTTAATTTCTGGTATTTATAAATACCTCATTGTTTCTATGATTTGTCTTTCTACTCCTTATGTCTAGAATGCTTTCTTCCTCTTCCTTCTGTGCCAGAGAAGTCAAGTAAGAATAATTTACTTTGGATGGCACCCCACAAGAATGCCCTACCATGTTGATTTTTGGTAAAGAGCTGGAGAGAAAAAGGCTGGGTAGGTAGTTTGGCTTAAAAAGAATGAGCATGAATGATTTTCTCTATAAAGGGCTAGAGATGGTTTTCTGACTTCTCATTAATTTGAGCCATTTGGGGGACCTCAAGGGCCATGAACCCTTGATTCTTTGTGTGGAAAGGGGTAAAAATGATCTTTTCTGCCTTTTATATGACTTCCCAGAAACCTTTTTGCTGTGTGGAAGTATCTTGCTCAATTATCACCTTTAATGCTTAATTTAGAGTTTGAATTCATGGATGACCTGTTCTCTCTAGAAGATTGCTGGATAGAGAAGGATCCAAGGAGAATTCCCCTGGCCTATAAGTGCTTTAAAGTATGATGGCAATTCAAAATCTTATGCCACATAATTTCTCTGACTTGCCATCTTGTAAAAAGTCTTAGAGATCAGACTTTAAGAAAATTATCAGAAATTATTTAAGGAGGCCAAACCCAGCTACCTTGGGCAATCCCCATGGTGGTGATTGAGACCCTGGAGTCCTCCAAGTTCACATTTTATTTTAATATACAGCCTGAGCTCTCAGGAAGATCAATGCTTTAACCCTCCTTCTAACTAGACTTAGCTAGAAGGACAGCTATATAAACATACATTATAAAACATACATATAAAACTCCACAGGCACAAAAAATTTGGTTAAATTCATACCAATTCAGCAGATTTATCAAAACATTCCTTCTGTGTTTGCTAAACCCCCAAGCTTCCATGATTGAAGTTGATTTCTCCTGTGAAGTCCAGGGTGGGAGGCAAGAGGTAGGGTGGAAGGGAGGGGATTTCCTTACAGTAGTTCCGGAACCTGGGTGAGGGAGGCTTTGCTACGTGGCCTCGCCCTGTGTGTCAACAACCAAATGGGGGAAGGAGGAAGAGAGAGCAGGAAGATTTCTGAGGAGGGTGTCATGGGCTACTCATGTCAGCCCACTCTTGGTGGCCCAGACTCACTTCCATGTTTCCATCTAGCTGCAAGAAGCCTGGGAAATGAAATACCTGGCTGGGAAAAGCTCCTCATTCTGAAGGGGAGCATGGCTCTTTGGTGGCTGCCTCTAGCTATCTCTGCCACATATCTACTGTGTGCACGGCATTGTGCTCCCAGAGGGCTGACAGTATAGGTGGTGAGATGTTCCCTTCCCTTCCTTCCTATGCCCCTCACCATTTCCTGTGTATCTTTTCCCTCATCTCACCATTCTCTTCCATCCTTTCTTATCTCCAACACACCCGTACACACACACACATCCCTACTGCTTTTCTTCTGCTCTTGCATGGAAAATCTGCACCACAGGGACCTTTCATATAGAAGTTAGTCTGAAGGCACAGGCTGAAAGGAAATCAACCAATATACACTACCCTCTTCCAAACCAGGCTGGAAGCCTAGAGGGTATTGGTTCAGGCCTCATGCTATTTTCCCAAAAATGTAGTTTTCTGCCTTGCCAAGAACTTGAGAGGACTGCCTCCTGCTGCATCAAGGAGGTACTCCTTTGCCTTTTGCCTTAGACTCATTATAATATGGCCCTTACTCCCCTGTCCAAGCTTATCTCACATATTCAGAGTTTCTTCCAGGGTTTTGCTGTTTTCTATATGTATGCACTGATACTGAGGACTCTAAGCCAGCATGGAAATTCAGGTTACAAACATAGGCTGCTCATAGCTTTGCCTCATGGACCAGCACCAGAGTTTGGGTTAATAGCAGTGAATGGGAGTGTCCCACAGCAGCTGGAAATGCTCACAGATTGAGTAGGCCCAGGTGGCTTCTCTCCTCTCCTCAGTGTTGCAATGGATTCCCAGAAGGCCACCTGCTCCTGCCTTCCTCAGACTCCTGGGAGGGCACACAGCAGAGAGATTACCAATGTTTGCATAATGCTTTACAGTTTATACAGTGCTTCTTAAACACAGCCAAGCATTTGGTCTTTGCAATCACCTGGTAAGGTGAAGGTGTTAGCACCCATTTTACATCTGAATAGTCAGAAGATCAGATACTAAATAATTCACCTAAGGTCCCAGTAAGTAGCAAAACCCATTCTCAAACCAACTCCCTTGGACGCAGGTCCTGCCTTGTTCAGTACAACTCCATATGGACCACTGAATCTGCTCAGGGCTTGCACCCCGCACCAAAGCATGATTCCCTGAACATACTCCCTCCCCAGCTTCCAGGCCCTGGTATATGCTGTCTCTGCCTGGAAAATTCCATCTGCTTCCACCATTTCCAACTATAGAATTCCAACTTCAAGGTCCAGCTTAAGTGTCAAGTTGTCCACAAAGATTTTCAAGATCCCTCCTGGACTCTTCCTCCCTTGTATTTCCATAGCCCATTCCTGTACTTAAAAAAAAGAGCATTCACCACAATCTGCTGAGTGTTCTTCTTACTACACTCATGTCAGCCTCATGGTCTATGGAGGGCAAGCCCAGTGTATCTAGAAAAATGCCTTATATACATCAGATTCTCAATAAACATCAGGTTTATTATTTATAATAATAAAAATGCTTATCTAATTGAATTCTTATTATGGACCAAATAAAATAGTAATGGTTAACATTTGTCAACACTTTCCATGTGCCAAGTGCTGTTCTGAAAGCTTTGTTCATCTACCCAGCCCTACCACCAACCTGTGAGGTGGGTCCTGCCGCTGTCCACATCTTAGAGATGAGAAAATTGAAGTTGAGGAGGATAAGAAACTTGTCCAGGGTTATCTAGCTAGTAAGGGGCAGAGCTTGCTTTGAACTACTTTCCTTGTAAGGCAGGGACAAGTCCCTGAATTCTAAGAGTTGTATATTTCCTACTACTAGAAAGAAACCTCCACTCCAGAAGGAGGCTGACTTGGAGCAAAGCCAGCCTCTGACTTTGCTGGTCTTGCTTTTGGCTAGAGATGGGCAATAACTCTGCTGAAGGCTGGTGCTTGCTCTGGTCCTTAGCCCAGAACGAGCTTGGAAATGAAGGCTGATCTCTCTTGAGGTAGCAGTATGAAAGAAAGGGAGGAGAAAGCTTCTGCTTTCTTTTGTTGCTGTCCCCACACATCTTCTTGCCTTTGATGGCACCCAGGGGCTCCCTTCCTTGCCTTCATCTTTTAAAGGACCAGAACAGGAGAAGCACAAAGCCAGGAGAGCATTTTCAAGGTCAGGAGCCAACTGCGTGTTGGGGCAGTGGATGGGTTATATTTAATCCCCTCACTCGTTTACCCTCCTGGGTACATCCAGGGTGATCAAAATTTTCTCCTCATGAGTGTTAATTCCTCTGAATACAAAAGAAGACTCTTTTTAAATTCAAACATTGGTGTTTTGCAGCCTGTGGTTGGGATGCTGCTGGTTAGCGATGTCTCTGTTTCCAGGACTGCAGGTCCTATTGTCTGAGCTGCTCCAGCATGGCCTACTGTGCCCGGGAGATGATCAAGTGTGTCTATCCTACAGCCAGGAAGCCTGGGACATTTGGGCCAGACCTCTGTCTTCTCTCCTCTATCCAAGGCCTTAACCTCAACAGAGCCATTACACTCTGTGTTCTAAAATAGTTTGGATATTAAAAGTAAGAAATCTATTGAGAATTTTTGATCTCTATCTCTGAAGGCAGGCCACCACTGTCTGGGAACTTTCTTTTTTTAAATTTCTTTTTAAAATTCCAGTATAATTAACATACAGTATATTAATTTCAGGTGTACAATATAGTGATTCAACAATTCTATACATTACTTAGTGCTCATCATAGTAGGTGTACTCTTAATCCCCTTCACCTGTTTCACCCATCCCCTCACCCACCTCTCGTCTGGTA
Source organism: Neomonachus schauinslandi (assembly GCF_002201575.2). Lineage (NCBI taxonomy): Eukaryota > Metazoa > Chordata > Mammalia > Carnivora > Phocidae > Neomonachus > Neomonachus schauinslandi. Next base: position 80,593,909 of record NC_058405.1, read on the forward strand.
ACCACAAGTTTGTTTTCTGTATTTGAGTCTGTTTCTTTTGTTTGTTTTTCTGTCTCTTTTTTTCTTTGTTTTGTTTTGTTTCTTAAATTCCACATATGAGTGAAATCATATGGTATTTGTCTTTCTCTGACTGACTTACTTCGCTTAGCATTATATCTTCTAGATCCATCCATGTTGTTGCAAATGGCAAGATTTCATTCTTTTTTTTATGGCTGGTAATATTCCATTGTATGTATATATCTTTATCTATTCATCTATTGAGGGATATTATTTGGATATCCATTTTCTGCTATTGTAAATAATGCTGCAATAAACATAGGGGTGCATATATATTTTTGAATTAGTGTTTTGGGTTCTTTGGGTAAACACCTATTAGTGGAATCACTGTATCATATAGTAATTCTATAATTTTTTAAGGAAACTCCATATTGTTTTCCACAACAGCTGTACCAGTTTGCATTCCCACCAACAGGGCAAGAGGGTTCCTTTTTCTCCACATCCTCTCCAACACTTGTTGTTTCTTATGTTTTTGATTTTAGCCATTCTGATAGGTGTGAGGTGATATCTTATTGCGGTTTTGATTTGCATTTCTCTGATGATTGATGTTGAGCATCTTGTCATGTGTCTGTTGATTACCTGTATCTTTTCTTTGGAGAAATGTCTGCTCACATCTTCTGCCAACTTTTAAATTGGATTATTTGGGTTTTGGGTGTTGAGTTGTATAAATTCTTTATATATTTTGAATACTAACCCCTTATCGGATATGTCATTTGCTATATTCTCCCATTCAGTAGGTTGTCTTTTTGTTTTGTTGATTATTTCTTTCGCTATGCAGAAGCTTTCTATTTTGATATAGACCCAATAGTTTCTTTTTGCTTTTGTTTCCCTTACCTCAGGAGACATATCTCGAATAATGTTGCTATGGCTGATGTCAGAGAAATTACTGCCTGTGTTCTCTTCTATGATTTTTATGGTTTCAGGTCTCACATTTAAGTCTTTAATCCATTTTGAATTTATTTTTGTGTATGGTGTAAGAAAGTGGTCCAATTTCATTCTTTTGCATGTGGCTATCCAGTTTTCCTAACACCATTTGTTGAAGAGACTGCCATTTTCCCATTGAGTATTCTTGCCTCCTTTGTCATATATTAATTGGCCATAGAGCTGTGGGTTTATTTCTGGACTCTTAGTTCAGTCCCATTGATCTATGTGTCTGTTTTTGTGCTAGTCCCGCACTGTCTGTCTGGGAATTTTCATCCCTTGGCAACTCCCCCAAGCTGCTTATTTTTCTATAACTTCTCCATTGCTTTGTTTCTTCCACAGATTCTCCATACACACTAAGCTTTTCAAGAATAGCTTGAATAACAACCAAAGCAGGGAAATCCATGGCATTTGATAAAGGGGAGGAGGGCAGGGTTGGTGCTGGGAGGGAACACAGTGTCTGCTTTTCTTTGACATGAGTTGCTTACACTTTGTTATTGGACTTTATGTCTTATATCACACTGCAGCTCCAGTCTTAAAACTTATTCATGTAGAAGTAGAAGAATCAAGATTTATAGTCTTTCATAAGAAACTGATCTACTGATGGTTTTAGCTGGTTTGAAAAAATAAAAATAAAAAGAGTTTTAGAAGTCCATAAGCAATTTCAGCAAATCCCTGACCCTAGAGAAGTTCCAAAGGGCAGTTCAGAATATCTTTTGTACATTTTCCCTGTTTATCATGGCCCATAAGATGTAGCAAAAGTCAAGGCAAAAGATGAAGGGTCTGGAAATCAGTGCTATAGCCAGTGATTCCTAACTAGGAGACACATCTCATTCTGTCCCAACTGCTAAGGATGCCCGACACCACCAACACCACTGCTTCTCCTTCCTTTGTCACCACCTTCAGCATGAGCATCATCCTTTTCAGACCTTTGTAGAGCAATAGAGAGTTGAAATGGATTCAGATTAGCTTGACTAACAGATTTCCACCCAGTCCTTTGGTGCTTCTGGGGCCTGTGGCAAGTTATGAAATATCCATGAACTTCAGTGTTTTCATCTTCAGAAATGGGGATGAGAATGACCTCTATTTTTTTTTGTAAAAATGAAACAGGGCCTTTCCCATTACAGACACTTAAATAATTTTATTTTCCTCCTTTCACCAAAGAGCTAGGTTGAGAAGACACATGCCTCAAAACAGAATGAACCAAGCTCACACTGAGTCCCTGATGCCTGGTACAGAGGTAGTTCACAGAAGAGAAGGCCCAGCTGGCAAGGATTATTTGCACACAGTCATCTTGGCTGTGTTCTCTCTCAGGTGGGGGACCCAATGTAGGTTCAAGGGTCAGACATAATTAGGCACAATTATTTTGAAAAGCAGCCTGTTAATGTAACCAAAGCCGAAAAGCCACTCAAACCCTTTGACCTAGTAATGCCACCTTAGAAAAACACATTACAATAAAATAATTGAGAGAAAAAAACATCTACTCATTTTAAAGACATTCATCATAGCACTATTCACGTATGTAAAACTAGAAAAATCAAATAAGGACTAACAAGAGAATGTCTCAGATGGACTTAACAGATATAGTCAGAGCATTTCACCCTAAAGCAGCAGAATACACATTCTTTTCAAGTACACACGGAACATTCTCCAGAATAGGTTACATACTGAGTCATAAATCGGGCCTTGACTGTTACAAAAAGATTGAAATAATACCATGTATATTTTCAGACCACAATGCTATGAAACTTGAAGTCAACCACAAGAAAAAATTTGGAAAGACCACAAACACATGGAGGCTAAAGAATGAATGGGCTCACCAGAAAATTAAAGAAGAGTTAAAAAAGCAAAAATGAACTTTTGGGACTTCATCAAGATAAAAAGCTTCTGCACAGCAAAGTAAACAGTCAACAAAAACAAAGAGGCAACCCACAGAATGGGAGAAGAATTTGCAAATGACACTACAGACAAAGCACTGATTTCCAAGATCTATAAAGAACTTCTCAAACTCAACACCCCAAAAAACAAATAATCAAGTCAAAATATGGGCAGAAGACATGAACAGACACTTCTCCAAAGAAGACAGACAAATGACTAACAGACACATGAAAAAATGTCCATCCTCATTAGCCATCAGGGAAATTCAAATCAAAACCACATTGAGATACCACCTTACACTAGTTAGAATGGCAAAAATTGACAAGGCAAGAAACAACAAATGTTGGAGAGGTTGTGGAGAAAGGGGAACCCTCTTACACAGTTGGTGGGAATGCAAGTTGGTACAGCCTCTTTGGAAAACAGTGTGGAGGTTCCTCAAAAAATTAAAAATAGAGCTACCCTATGACCCAGCAATTTACCGCAAAGACACAGATGTAGTGAAAGAAGGGCCATATGCACCCCAGTGTTCATAACAGCAATGTCTGCAATAGCCAAACTGTGGAAAGGCCCGAGATGCCCTTCAACAGATGAATGGATAAAGAAGATGTGGTCCATATATACAATGGAATATTACTCAGCCATCAGAAAGGATGAATACCTAACTTTTACATCAACACGAATGGGACTGGAGGAGATTATGCTAAGTGAAATAAGTCAAGCAGAGAAAGTCAATTATCATATGGTTATGTCCATATCATATTCCTTATGGTACAGCATGGAGGACATTAGGAGAAGGAAGGGAAAAATGAAGGGGGGGGGGAATCAGAGCGGGAGAGGAACCATGACAGACTAGGGACTCTGAGAAACAAACTGAGGGTTTTAGAGGGGAGGGGGTTCAGGGGATGGGTTAGCCCGGTGATGGGTATTAAAGAGGGCACATTCTGCATGGAGCACTGGGTGTTATACGAAAACAATGAATTGTGGAACACTACATCAAAAACTAATGATGTATTGTATGGTGACTAACATAACATAATAAAATTAAATTAAATAAAAAAAAATACATGGAGGGGCGCCTGGGTGGCTCAGTCGTTAAGTGTCTGCCTTCGGCTCAGGTCATGCCGCTCTGCCTACTGTGTTCTCTCTCTATCCCTGTTAAATAAATAAATAAAAATCTTTAAAAAAAAATACATGGAAGCAAATGAAAATGAAAACATGACAGTCCAAAACCTTTGGGATACAGCAAAGGCAGTCCTAAGAGGAGAGTATTTTATAACAATATAGGCCTTCCTCAAGAAGCAAGAAAAGTCTCAAATACGCAACCTAATGCTACACCTAAAGGAGCTGGAAAAAGAACAGCAAATAAAACCTAAATCCAGCAGGAGAAGAGAGATAATTAAGATTAGAGCAGAAATCAATGATCTAGAAATAAAAACAAAAAACAGCAGTAGAAGAGATCAACAAAACTAGGAGCTGGTTCTTTGAAAGAATTAAAAGAATTGATAAACCCCTAGCCAGACATCAAAAAGAGAAGAGAAGGGACCCACATAAATAAAATCATGAATGAAAGAGGAGAAATCACAACCAACACCACAGAAATACAAACAATTATAAGAGAATATTATAAGCAATCATATGCCAACAAATTAGGCAATGTGGAAGAAATAGATAAATGTCTAAAAGAATTTAGATAGAGGACCTGCTCCAGGAAGAGAGCTGTCACCATTGATAACTACACTCTAATATGAACTAGGTATGGCGGACAGGAAGAAATGGAACAAAGCCTGTTTGAACAAAGTCCTCTCTGTATCCTGTTGTTTCTGGATGGCCCAGCAAACATTTATTGACCAAACATTTACTCTTTTTCATCTTCCTGTGAATTGCATTTCTTCCTTTGAATTCCCTATCCCCTTCTCCTTAGTTCAGAATGACACATACACCTCATTTTGTCTGATTGTCTTTGGAATTTCCATGTCTGTGTGGATTCCCTGTATGCATGAAATAAAATTTGACTTCCCTCTGTTAATCTGCCTCATATCATCTAGTTCTCAGTCTAGCTAGAAAGACCTTTAAGGGTAGAGGAAATTCTTCTGCCTTGACAACATCAAAGTTGAACCGTTCATGTATGTGTAGCTGGGGCTTTCAGGCAAGGCCAGTGTCTTGCTGAGGCTTCTCCAGACCCCAGATACATCAACATGAATGGGTGGTGGACACTCGCAAGCCTCTATGCAAACCCTGGGAGGACTTGTCACCTAAACCCAAATCCCTCCTGTCTCTCTCCCTGGCTGTGTGGCCCCAACTTTCATATTAGGGAAAGGATCCCTCACTTTCTACAGCTGGTAAGGAAAAATTTTCCTAAATTCTTTCAGGCATTTAGGGGGAAGGTCAAAGTTTCTTCCTGAATCTTTCAGGACTTGATTGTCCTCAGCTTGAAATAACCTGCATTCGAAAGCGGCACATTTGGGGGCAACTTGCCTGTGGGCCTTACACCACAATCTCACAACCTTTTCAGAGTTAAAAAGATAAACTAACCAGCTTGCCATTTATAGAACGCCAGTCACTCATCGAAAACTTAATGCATAGTATTTCTAATTCCAGCAGCAACCCTGCAAAGCAAGTGCTGATCACCTTTGCTTCACTGACTGCGAACCTGAAGTACAGTTTACGTAGCTCGCTCACTGTTGCTTTACCAGGAGGTGACAGAGCTGGCAGTAAGCTGGCTCTGTCTCAGGCTGCAGGTCTTTGCAGTTCTTAGGCTGTGGGGAGTTTTCCTTTGCTTCCAGCTCCATCTGTGCATGAATGCAGACGCCTCTCTCATTTGCGCATTGCCCATGTTGGAGCATCATTGTTTTGTGCAGCACAGGCCCTTCAAGCTTCTCTACTGCGGCAGGTCATCTTCCTTAGGGTAAACCTAAATGCAGGAGCTGCAAGAGTTAGGCACCCCTTCCTCTTGAGTTGAGAGTGGTTTGCAGTGATTAAGAAGGTGGTGGACAGCATGTCTTTGTGTCTGTTCTCTGATCTTCCTGATGCCCTCGCAGTGCTTGGGAAAGTGGGAACAAGCCGGGACGTTGGAGTGTCCTTGGCGTGTCAGTGCCAAGCATTACCATTGTCAACAACACTGGAAAGAAGGAATGCAGGGCGGGATGGGGCAGGCCTACTGAGCTCTGGGGCAGCCCCTTTTTTGTGGTAGGGCCAGACCGGGGCTGGTAGCACCATCAAACACGGAAATGCTGAGGTATTTTCCCCAGACATGCTGCCCACGCCAGGGAAATGACAGGCCTTATTAACAAAGATTGCCAAGGTCCAGGCCATCCCCATGAGGGGCAGGGCAGGTCACTCTGCCAGAGCCCAGCCCCAGAGCCTTAGGGCTCAGATGGGGCCCACGGGCAGGCAGGGGCTCTCTTTAAGTAAGGGAATCTCACTGCCAACAAAATCTATGAAGAGGCAGTATACGAAGTAGAAAAAAGGCCGCCTTTTAGTAGTATAAGTTATTTTATAAATTATTGTGAACTGGTCAACAAAACCAATGAGGCTTTTCTGACAAATACAAACATTTTAATGGGAGGCACAGATGGCTTTGGCCGACATATACGCAAGCCAGCATCTCACTTACCTATGTTATTTTGTGACACATTTTTGAGAAAAATCTGGATTCATACAGATCAACTATTACAAATTTCAAAAGTTTAAAAATGTTTTGCTTTGCAATTTCAGGATATTTTAAAATTAAGACGGCAGGAGATTAATTTTTGAAGTCCACGTTAAAACACACTAACCCGGCAGTTGAGACCTGGATGGTTTCCAATGATTTGTATGTTGGCTGCTGTCTCTTTGAATATATTTTCTTAATTTTTAGTTTTAGAATAGTTAAGTTGTACTTAAAAAACTGAAGTGAATCCTTGTAGAACTCTCTGATACCGGCAGATCCGTAGGATTCAGAGGAGCTTTTGCATTAGAAGCCACTGGTCCCGGCAAGTCAAAGATGGCCTTCATTTGGGACTCTGTGAGTATGTGCTGGGCAGTTCATTACTAACTGCCTGAGGATTTCAGAATGTTCCCTGGGTAGTCAGCACTGTAACATGGTGGTTGGAACATGGGTTTTGTTGGCAGATAGACCAAGATCTGAACATGAACCCTGCCACACAGTTCCTGATCACTGTTCTTTGCCCTCCGTTTCCTCACCTGTGGACTGGAAATGGTGACACCTAAGCAATATGATTCCTGTGAAAATGAAATGATATTATGTATTTAAAGCTTTGACATTTAGAAAGTACTTTTGAAGGGGGAGTAGGAGCAACTCCTTTGGGCAGGGCTGCCAAGGGCTGAGTGCCATGCAGGCTGCTGAGGGCTGCATGCTCTCCAGGACAGCAGTGTCCTTTGGAGGCTCTCCTGTGTCCAGCTCCCATGTCACCCGAGCTCCAGGCTCACATGTACAGCTTGTAGCAGATCTGGGTGTCTAGTAGCCACTCAAACTCAGGAACAAACAGAATTTAAGACCCACTGACCTCCCAATGCTGTGGACCCCTAGATCATATTATTCTCCTGGTTAATGACCTTAAAATACTATTGACTTTCCTTACCAGGGCCTATGACCTTGGACTCAAAGTGAGGTCCACAGACCAGCAGCCCAGGTGTCTCTCCTGGAGCTTGTTAGAAACATAGACACTCTGGACTCCTAGAATTGGAAGCTGCTTTTTAACAAGATTCCTGGCAATTTTCCTGCATGTGCAGTTTGAGACACACTAGCCCACTCTTTCTGACCTCAAGGGTTGCACTCCTCCTGGCACAAAACACCCAGCACTAGGAAAGCCTGGACCAGCCTCTCACCCTTCTGGATCCCCTCCCATGAATGAAGGGTAGTCTCTGAGTTTGCTAAATGTCTGGCTGTTCTGATGGTTGATTTAGGATTCAGGAGAGGTGGCCTTGGGCTCAGCTCTGGGTAGATAGACCTCCAGTGAATGAGCCCCCATGTTGACTCTTTCCAAGCTGATCCTTCAGACCCACAGGCAGGAACCATCCCACAGACACATGGCTAGTGAAGACCCCCAGGCCTCTTGCTTACCGCTCGGTTCTGGGCCTTGGTCCTCTCTGAACCGTGTATCCATCAATGAATATTGTCAGACAGACACTCATTTGGGTTGTGTTTTGGTGTTTGATGGTAGCAGAAATAGGATTTCTAGGTCTCTCCGGGTGAGCAATGTCAATCCCAGAGGCCACACTAGGAAGTAGTTTGAATACATGGAGAGTTGCCTGGAGGCCCAGGGGGCAGTGGAAATATAGCATCATTGGTGCTTTTTCTTTTTCAGTCTCAATGGGAAGCAGCCCTTCTTCTGTCCTAGGCCAGAGACTTGCTGCTACTAAAAGGGACAGCAGTCACTCACCTCTGTGGAGAATGATGAGCATTTCAGAACCAGCCAGAAAAGCAAAAACCAGCTGGTTGTCAGCAGAGCACCTCCTCTCATCCCATGCCCTAGTGAGGACTTGATGGGGGACTTTGGCCCCTGTGACAATTTATTTTTCTTCAGTGGCCTGGAGCTCTGAACTATAGGATCTCACAAGCAGAAGAGACTTGGAGACCTACACCCCCTATGGCAGGGGCAGCTCCTGGTTAGGAGCTGTCACGTGAGAAAGCTCCCTCCTAAAGTGTTTGAGGCAGAGCAGTGGGTGGCTACCCTGACAGACCCAGTGAACAGCAGGGAGAGGTCCGCTCCTTCAGGCCCTGGGTGAATATCTGCTTGGGACCCCCAGGTTCAGGTCCATGGAGAGGCAGGCCTGCCCATGTTTGATCAAATCGACAAGATCTCAGAGTCCAGGTGTGGTTCCACCTAGCTGTGGTGAAGACCGAGGACTGCAACCCAACACTGGTTGTCAGAAATGGTTGGACACAATTCCGTGGCGTGACCTGGCCTGGCAGCCTTAGCCACAGCAGCTGTGGGCCAAAGAGCACTAGCTGAGGATGGGGAGGGGAGCCCCAGGAGCCAGAGATTCCTGGCACTTAGGACACTCTTCCCATCCTTATTTCACCCTGTGGTTTCCTCTTCCTAAATGGATTCTGTCCTGATTCATTTTGGCTAATATCTTGCATGCTCTTCTCTTTCATGTCTCTCTTTTACCAGCTACCTAACCAGCCAGAAATGCTCTCCCTTTTTGGGGTCCCTCACCCACAATCCATGTTTCACACCCTTGAAGGCTTGGTTCAAGTCCTAGCCCCTCCTTGAATTTGTCCCAGGGCTCCAGCCCTGGCGCTCTGCTTCTTTGCCTCTGAGTGCCTCCCTCGGTCTTAGTGGTGTTCAGTTTCCCATGTGTTGGTCACCCCAGCATGACTGTGTGGCTTCAGGGTTAGTGGCTTTGTCTGTATAGTCAGTTACACTCATGAAACATTTCTGGCTCACCTGATACCCTGTACGTGCAAAGCAGTGTGCTGAGTGGGGTGTGTGTGTGTGTGTGTGTGTGTGTGTGACACACTCTGCCTTTAAGGAACTTAAAGTCTAGAAGGAAGGGTAAACCATGGCACAAACAGCTAAAGTGGGAGTATGATGAATAATAGAGACAAGACAACATGAGGATTCAAAGGAGAGAAAGATTGGGAAGGGGGTGGAGAATTGCTGCATGGAGCCAGGGACCTCTGGGCCAGGTCTTGGAGGGTGAAAAGAGCTTCAACTGGAGTAAGTAGACAGAGGGAGGAGGGACCTTCTGGGAAGAGAGCTGCTTGTGCAGAGGCACAGAGGGTGCAGGCTGTCCTGGGGAAGCAGAGTCCCCTCTGGGGCTGAGGCCTTCACTGTGGCACAGGAGGCTGGGGCTTGCCAGCATGGCCTGGCCTGCCTTTCTGTGCTCCAGGAGGTCAACGAAACCAGGCAGGGAATGTGGCCCACTGGGGATCCCCCTGAGGGCTCAGCAGTGATGGAAGATGGATGTGGAAGCTCTGTGCTATGGCTATACCTAAGTTCTCATGGTCCCCATCCCAAGCACTTCTCACCGTTGAAGCCAGGCTCCCCAGTAAAGCTGTTGGGGGCATTTGGCCTGGACCACAGCACCCAGTGACCAGCACCCTGAAGAGAGAATGAGGGATAGACTCAGTGATGGGAATACACGTCAATTTTCTCAACCTATATGACTTTATTTTACCTCACCCCAAAGAATTGCAGATAGAAATCTGCACAAGCCAAGGTCCAGGCTCTGAAAGAAATGTGGGTATTACCCAAAAGAAGCATGTCATAAAACTGAGCACATGCTCCAGGCCTGGTGGCCCCTCAGACACCCACTCCTTCCTACCAGGAGTGAGCAGATTAACCTGGTTGTGTTCTCTGTGGAGAAGGCACTCCTACAGATGGCCACCGCAGCATCCTGTGTGACTCAGTGTCTCCCCAGGCTGGGCTAGCTCCTTCCTGCGCACACACTGCCATCTTTCACCTGGAGGAGCAGGGACAGCTCCCACTCCAGGTCTTCGATCCTCTGAGCCAGGTGGGCTCTTCTCACTCCCAGCATCAGGGTCTGCTCACTCCTCAGGGCCCAGGGCCCGGGATTCTCTCCATCTGGGCCACTTGCCTCTGCTGGATAGGGTCTGTCTTCCTGCCACACACAAGGGAAGATGCTGGGAACCTCCTGAAAAAGACACAAAAAGAAAAAGGAGATGTGGCCCCTGAGAGTTGTAAACTCACCCTTTCCTGAATCCACCATGTGACGTTGGCAAGACTCTTGTCACTCTGACAGTCTCTAGGCATTACCACCCATCCAAATACTTGGGAAGATGCCAACAAGTTACCTCCAGGGACTAACCTCACAATTAACTAATAAAGACATAGTGTTTCCTGAGTTTATGTTGCTACATTAATGCACAACAACTAATTATATCATTACATAATCATCATGGTTAATAATCTGGAATAATTATTGAATAATTAAATCTTGCTGCATTTTATAGCCCCTCAGCTCATCCTGTTTTTTTCCCTTCCTTAACACTAGAGATATTTATACAATGTCCCTTTAATCTTGAAGTATCCCTGTTACTTCATCTTCACCAAATCATCTGAGCCCCTCAATGCAGTCAATGATAGGTCCCTGTGCCAGGTCCCTCCGCAGTGGGACTGACATCATAGCTGCCTATCTGAACTGGAGGGTGGCTGTGTAGAGACCCCACAGCTTAGTGTGACTTTTTTTGGGAAAAGTCTAGATGAAGCTCAGGGAAGGAACAATAGACACATTGGGGAAAGAACACATGGGAAGTTGGCATCTGCATTTGGGTTTCATGAGGAAGACCCACCTTGGGGGTTCAGGGAACCTTTTGGGCCTCAGGAGACAGTTCCTGCAGCCCTGCCGGGAAGGGCATCTGCGTTTCATGGCTGTTACACAGCCCCTGCTGTGCCTTTGTTTGTACACAAGATAAATTTTCCTTTAGTCATTTGTGAGCACAGGTGCCCTTTCTTATTGTTTTTGTCTTAAGAGGGAAGTCAGCTTGACCAACAAGAACAGATTTTCCAGACCTCCCAACATTAAGGCCCAGGCACATATAATGTTCTCATGGAACTCTCTATATTTATGGAGCATTGCAGTGCCCCAACCCTGCTCCTCCTGGGTCCTCACTCCCAGGGCCCTTCCTAGTTGAAGAGGGGATTCCTTGGTGACACAGATATCCTGGCACAGGTGCCCACTCTGGGAAGCCTGGTGAGAGGAGGTGTCTATGCATGCTCCTCCACCACCCAGGGCATTGCCTGTGTTTAGCAACTCAGTAAGGCAGGGAGTAGGGTGAGATGACGGAGGCACTGGTTTGGGTGCAAAAGTTAAGAGTATGCCAAAAAACTCAGATCAAGAGAAATGGTATTTTAATGCAGTATTAAAAATCTCCAAGTGGCAAACTAAGGCCCACAAGTTGGCTGCCTGCTTTGGTGAATAAAGAGTTTTATTGAGCTCAGTGCAGATACACATGAATCATCCCTCTGTCTCTTGTCTTTGTCCACACCAACCTTCCCTATGTTGACACCTCCAGAAACCCAAGTTAGGATGGGGGAGCAATCTAGATGACCGATGCATCCCGTAGAAAAGTCCCTGTTCCAGAACCGTGTGCTACTGGTTAGGTTGCATCTGAACAGCTATTTTTATTGCTCCCTTTTCATGCTCTTCCTAAGTCTTTCCAGGCCATCAATTTACTTAAAGACCTGCAAACCCAAGCTGATTGAGTGGACTTCCCTGTCTCTAAAAGTACTTGCCAAAGCAAACAGCAAAACCAAATTTTGGCTGGTGGGCTTTCTGGTCAGAACTGGTTGTTCTGGTCTCAACCCCTTCTATGGAAGACTGTGAGACAGCTGTCTGTGGCTGAGATGGAGGTCTGCTGGGCTTACCACAAATGCATTGACTTTACTTGGGAGCAGTTGTCCTGGTTTGTCTTTTTCCTTCTGGATCTCTAGGGCTTGAGCAGTAAGCTGAAAGAACTCCTCATTCAGCTTATCCAAAGTATCTTCTACCTGCCATATCTTTCTCTAGAAAAAGAGACACATGGCACAGGCTGTTGTGGAGGGATGCACAGGGGTCACAAAAGCAAAAAGCAGGACACCTAATCCAGGTAGGTGTGACCAGGGAGAACTTTCTTGAAGAGGGCACATCTCAGCTGAATTTTAATGATAAACAAGAATTAGCTGGGTGGGCAATGGAAGAAGGGCATGCTAGGCAAAGGGAACAGCATATATGAAAACATAAAGATATGAGAGAGAAAGGGAACATTCATCCATCTGTCAGTCCATCCATCTGTCCATCCACTCATAAAGATTTATTGAGCACCCAGTATGTGTCAATCCAATGATTAGTTCTGAAATTCCATTAGTGAACTTCCACGGGTTTACAGTCTATGAAGAATGGCAGACCTAAAACAAGGAATTATGAGTGATGAATGTTACCTGTGGGTTGCTGTAGGAAGGGTGCTACAGGAAGTAGTCCAACTTCAGTTTGGTGGTAGCATGGAATTTATTTGGAAAAGTAGAAGGAGATGATGCTGGAGAAATGGAGGTGATGTGGGGGCTAGAGACAGTGGGCCACAAAGGGCCTCGTGCACTAGTCCCAGCTACTATGGCAGAGACTTTCTTATTAATAGAATTCAATTTGTTGGGAGTGTTGTGTGCTCAGCTGAAAAACTGCTTATTTCAGACTCTCTTGTAGACTGAGATTACCATATGACTAAGTTTCGGCCAATGAGAGGTAAAAGAAAAGGATGGATTTTAGAAAACCTCTTTAAAAAGAGAGCTGATTCAGTCAGCCTGTGCCCTTTTACCTTCCCTCCTTTCCAGCAGCCATCTTGTGACCACAGGGACCATGAAGATGAAAGTCATGTGCTAAAGGTTATGAAGCAGAAAGATAGAAAGATCCTAGAGTTTGTAGATCACAGATGCTGATGGGTTTGCTTTTGAACATGTTACATTTAAGCAATTTGTGGGGCATACCCTCAGGTAATACAACATCCAATTGTCTGGTCAACTTGGCTGTCATGGAAAGTTCACCTCTTGCTCCACACATGAAATGCCAGATAAAATACAAATACAAATGCAGACCACATTTCAATGGGAACTCTTGACGCCAAAAATGAAGAGACAAGTTTGTGGTAGGAGGAAGTTGAAGGCACATGGCATGTAGGTATTTTTTCTTAAAGGCTGAGGTGTTAACTGCCATCTTGGGCAGGTGTTGAGGTCATGAGGCCATTTATGTTGAGAATTGGTCCCTGGCTGCCTGAGTAAAGTCTGGACTCAGGAAGTGGCTCTCTATTCTCTGAACTTGAATTAAAAACCTACATCTGTCCTGAGCACATGGCCCATTGCTGAGCAAGCTTGTTGCTCAGGGCTGAGGTTGGAACAGATTTGATGTGAGACATTGGAACCATGAGGTTGAGCACACTGTAAGAGGCCAGATGAGAGAGAGAGAGAGATGAGGGATGTGGAAACCTAACCTCCCAAGAGAACTGGAAGCAACAAACTCCATAGTGTGCAAGTGGAGACAATCACAGTTGCCCCACAGGGTGGCCTGCACAGAGGACAATCCCCCTGAAGATGACTTGTGGATGAAAACACAAAATATGGAAGGAAACCCAATGGCACAAAAGTGAGCAGACTTGATGAAAATACCCCCAAGAAATTAGAGATAACAATGAGATCTGAGCATGACTGTCATATAAGCATGTTTAAAGTGTGAAGGATGAGGGGTACCTGGGTGGCTCAGTCAGTTAAGCATCTGACTCTTGATTTCAGCTCAGGTCATGCTCTCTCATGGTCATGAGATTGAGTCCCACATGGAGCTCCTTGCTCAGCAGGGGGTCTGCTTGAGATTCTCTCTCTCCTCTCCCTCTAACCCTTCCCCAACATGTGCATGCACTCTATCTCTCTTTCTCTTTCTAAAATAAATAAATAAATCTTTTTAAAAAGTGTGTGAAGGAAGACAAAAGAAGGAATAGAATCCATAAATTAAGCACAGGAACATTATGGAGAAAAATAAATCTAGAAATGAAAACATATGAAGAGAATAACAATGTGATTGATAGCTTACATATAGACCCAACTGTAGTCAGTTTGTAGAAACTTGTGAGGAAATTACCTGGAATCTGGGACCCAGAGGCAAATAGATGGGAAACATAAAGGAGAAGTGAAGAAATACAGAGGTAGAAATTTTAAGTGTTTTCTAGCAATATCCATTAATAGATGGTGCTTTTTACATATACATTTTTACAAGTGTCTGTATTGTGTGTTCATTTTGCCTTCTCATTGGACACCAAGATGCCTTCCCGAGCTGTCAGTTCCTTGAGCAAGGGAAATGGATTTGACATGTCTTTGGATCCCTAGCTCCCTCACACTCAGCCCTTCTTCTGTAGACGCTGGTTGAAAAATATGGGGATCAGGGCAAGATCTCCTTCCCCTTCCTCATTTGTGTTTCTGAATGAGATCAGGCAGCATGATACAGAAGAAAAAGCACAAGTTTCTGATGTGGACAGAATGGGATTTGAAACTCTCTTGGGCAAAGTTACCTCCCTCTCTGAGGTTCAGCTTCCACAGCTAAAGAGTCAATGGGTCTGTCTCAGAGGGCTGTTTTGAGGTTCACATGGGTGGTCTCTGTGAAAGCAACCAGCACAGGCCTGGCTCATAAGAGGCTCTCAACAAATAACACCTTTTCTTTCTGCCCTTCTTGGTCATTGATGTGACTCCCTGTGTATTTGGCAGAGAGAAAATTAATCATGGCTTAGTGTGTGGGGATGATGGTTAAAATCATTACTATCCAGTTTGGATACCAACGGCTTCCCATGTCATGTAACTCCATTATGTCATGGACTGTCACAGTATCTGCTATTTTACCTTCATGAAGAAGGAAAGGGGAAAAATGTTCTTTCCATAGAAAGAATTTCCCAATCTGTGTCCATCCTGGGGTGTGTGAGGGAATAGTGTCAGTGACATCTGTAGGAGTTGCTCTACCTTTATAGTGGTGGCACTTGTTTTAAGTGAATGAGCAGAAACTGTAATCTCTGAGGATGCCTTATGGACAAAACATTATGTTTCATAGGCTTCTTTCCCATTTCCATTCCCTTTACTATCAGATCTGCTCAAGTATCTTTTGATTAAAAAGAAATGAAAAACAAAAATATGCCAGAACAAAAGAATCTCCCAACTTTCATTTTTCTCATTGTAAAAGGTAACCCTGGTTCATTGTAGAATATTAGTAAATATAACATTTAAATATATGAATGAGTACATTAATGTCATGATAACCCACTGAGGTGGACCGCACTGAGGGCCCTACTTCTTTGCCTTCTCTGGACCTATGCCCTTCACCATGTTCTTCTGTAGTGCCCTCCCACTGTGTGTGGGCTTTTTTTACTCATAGCTTGAAGCTGAGCTTCACCATCTGGCTTCCTTTGGCCATTAATATAGGCAGAAGTCACCTGGTGCCAGTTTTGAGCCTGGGCCTCAAGAGGCCTTTTGTGATTCTGTCAGTACTATAAGAAGGACGTGTCCAGGCTAGCCTGCTGTCCCTGGGAGAAGGAGGAGAGACCCTTGACAACAGTTGCCCCAAAACAGCGTCTCAGGCAAGACCAGTCTGGACCTGGGGCCCAGGTGAAATGAAGACGCCCTGTGAGATCCAGAACTATAGGGCAGGCCCAGAGCAAATTAGCTGAACCCCCAGACACAGGAGCAATAAATGCTTATTGTTCTTTTTTGCTGAAGATTTGTGTTGTTAGTCCTGCCGCAAAAGCTAACTGATACTCAGTAATCATTCTTACATTTTGGGCCTTCTCATTTCAGTTTCTCTCTCTCTTCCCTCAAGCTAGTCTCACTACTACTTTTATGGCCCTCTCTTTCTGTTTTTCTCATGTGTCTTTTTAAGAATATATATACCCACATATGAAATCATTCCACATGTACAATTCCCTATCTTCATCTTGTACCTTAATAACATTGAAAATTCTCTATAACCTTATTTTTCATAAAGGCATTAATATCTCATGATAGAGCTCTACCGTAATTTAGGTAAACCCTTATATTATCAGAAATTTATATCATCTCCATTTATTTTTATAATATAAAAAATTTCAATGTCCTTGTTTCCTCATATTTGCCTGTATTTAAATTTTTTTCCCCTTAGAGAGATTCTTAGGATTGGAGATACTGAGTGGACTGAATATTTTAGAGACTTTTTGACACAAAGTGCCAGATTGCTTTCCAGCAAGGTTTTAAATTTTTATTCTCAATCTGCTGGATGTGGGAGTGTCTATCTCTTTCATCCTCACAAATACTTAGTATTTTAGTTAACTGTTTTAGGTAGATATAAAAGGGCATCTAGTCTGATTAACATTTCTCAGATTCTTGAACATTTTTCATATAATTTTACATGTCGGTATTTCCTTTCTCTTAGGGCCATTTACATATTTTTTTCTCATAGAGCAAAAGTATCTGTTGATGGTAAATTTGACCTAGAGAATCCTGTTTTATATTATTATGTGATCATACCTACTTTTGCTTTCCTTCAGGATTTTTTTTCATTGTTTTGAAGATTCTTTTAAACCTTCACAGGCTCCCACCTCTTGCCCTTATGGATATTATAGATTTAGGGGCCAGGGACAGCTCCCCACCAAGACCAGCCATCTTGGCATGGAGATTATGCCAAATTTAAAACAATCAAGGCCCAAAGAACTTGACCTTCCCCCACAACCACCTAAAATAATTTAGATAGAGGACCTGCTCCAGGAAGAGAGCTGTCACCATAGAAAACTACCCTGTAATATGAACTAGGTGTGGTGGACAGGGAGGAATGGAGCAAGGCCTGTTACATCAAAGTCCTCTCTATGTCCTGTTGTTTCTGGATGACCCAGCAAACATTTGTTGACCAAACATTTACTCTTTTTCTTCTTCCTGTAGATTCCATTTCTTCCTTTGAATTCCCTATCCCCTTATCCTTAGTTCAGGATATACCTTATTTTGTCTGACTGATTTTAGAATCTCATGTCTGTGTGGATTCTCCATATGTATGAAATTAAATTAAATTTTCTCCTGTTAATCTGTCTCATGTCAATTTAATTCTTGGTCCAGCTAGAAGAATTTTGAAGGACATAGAAAAAATGATTTCCTCCCCTACATAGATAATCAGTGAACACTTAATGAGTGATTTTCTTGACCAATATTCTCTGATCCTAATTTCTTTTTCCACAAAATATCCCTCCCAGTCATGTTTTCCCCACCCCTGTGATTTCTGAGCCCCAGAGTCACATACAGTGTGTAGGTAACAAGCAGGGCTGAAAGATGGGACAGCTGAACAGCTCAGAATCCTTGGAGGAGGCAGAGGCCCATAGTACTTCCTGAGGTGAAGAGGACCTTGGTCACAGAGTCAGACTCCTACCTGCAGCTCAGAAAAGGCTCCGTGCCTGTGTCCAGCCCTGAGGATCCACAACCTAGAACCTGAGCTCATGGTATCTCCTCCTTTGGTGGCACACTGAGGCAGCTGTCCAGGTCCCAGGTCCTGCTGGCAGCTGGGAAAAGGGAATGAGAGACATCCTTTCAGGCCTCTGCTATCTAGTAGTACATCTCCCCAACCAGAAAAAGAACATATTGGCCACTTTTAACTCCTCCCTGAGGTGTCTGGGATTAGAGAAGGATGAGATTATTAACATGACAGAAAAACTGACAGATATGCATAGATTCCCTGAAACTGCACCCACACAACCATCCCTGCCTCAGCAGGTGAATGAATCTCAGTAATGGGTACAGAATATGCCATCCAAAAATATGCCAACTTGGCATATTGATTATTTTGAGCTGAAGGCAACTGAGAAGAAGCAGATATAAGGCAAGCTCTCTGCCCTCACCCTATTTACCTGAAAGCAGGACATACATTTTAAAGGTGCACTCCTCCCTTCTCTAGGAAGGACAGGAGTTAATCACTGAGACAACGCTAGATGCTTATCAGCCTGGAGATGGCAACAAAGGAATTTACACAAAAACCTTGTTAAAACTAGCCCTTATTCTCCACTAGTTCCCCCATATATTTACCTTCTCACAATTTGATGCCCTAGAAACTCAAAGACCTTTTCTTTTGTCTTGTCACCTCTCTAAAAATATACTGTTCTTTTTTTAAGATGCTGTGTAAGCCTTAGTTCTAAGGACCCTTCCTTTACATTTCACTGAGTGCTTTCATGTGTATGTGCCATGTGCATGTTAATGAACTTCTATTTGTTCTTTCTTTTGTTGATCTTTTGTCAGCCAAGAATCTAAGATGGGTAGAGGAAAGGAATTCCACCCCCCCATATCAGGCTGGCCATGCCCTGTGTGGGTTGTATCCCTTAGGGCCTCCCCAAATGGTTCTCCTTCTGGGGTCTAGTAACTGCTCTGTGCCCTTACCCTTCAGGCTTGGGAGGGGGAGATGTTGGCCCAGTACAACTTGCCCCAAGGTACTGTGCTAGCCTTTGTGGGTACATGTACCTGCCCACACCTTTATATGTCTTCCTTTATTATATTCCCCTCAAATTTTCCATCTAGAAATTGCAAGCTGCTTCCTGCTGGGATCCTGGTCAGTAATACTGTTCAGACTCCCCTTGAGAAACTCAAGTCTTGATCTCAGTTTCTGCCCCTTGAAATGAGAGGGTTGGACAGTCCTCAGTGAGCCTTTGGGCCTCTGGGACTGGTCTCAGTTCATGAGCCATACCTGAACTTTCTCACCTCCATGTCTTTGTCAACACTGTTCCCCTCTAGGAACACCCTTCCCCAATGTCTCTTCCAGTTAGGACCCTACTCTTATTTTAAATTCTATTTCAAAGGATACCACCATCACAAAATCTTTCCTGATCCTTGCAGACATCTTTAAGTTTCTAGAGCCTTTTATTACAATCATTTGTTCTTCCTGACTCCCTCAGCTCTGTATTAAAGACAGCAATAAATATCTGCTGAGTGAAATTATCCTCAGGTTGTAGCTCATGACACTGGCTAGGAAGTGTTTGCTCAAGATGCACAACTTTCAGAGGAGAGCCCAGTCTAGAATCCAGGTCTCTGGATTCTAAATGTCAGAGAGGAAGAATTTCCTCTGCCCTTCAAAATCCTTCTAGTTGGACTAAATCAAATTGAAGGCTGGCTGAAGACAGCATAAGCTGACACCCTGCAACCTCCCGCCCACCCCCTACTCCTGGGTGGGACGCGTGTGACATTCTTCCAGGAATCTCCCAACTATCTTAATGTTAATGCCTTACCAGAGGGGTAAACAACCTTAACTTGACAATGGCAAGGCTTCCATTATCTTGTAGGTCCTCTTTAGCATATGAAAGTTCTTTCCAAACCTCCCCTTTTCCTTACCTCCACCAACTCCCAAGTATATAATCAGCCACCCCTCACACCCCCGTGCAGCAGCTCTTTCGGCCCATGGGTGCTGTCCCTGTGCTTTAAAATATCACCTTTTGCACCAAAGACATCTCAAGAATTCTTTCTTGGCCGCCGGCTTCAAACCCTAATGTTCTTTCCTACATCATCAGTACTAAGGACCACAACCAAAGAACACAGCTGCTGTGTGCAAGACTTGGTGCTGATACCTGCCCCCACCTTGTACTTTGGTGCTCCTCATCCAAGGGTAGAGGCTGTGGCTTCAGGGGCATGTTACTTGCCAGGTGAGAGTCTTGTTGACAGGTAGGGAGAGGCTGTTCACCAACCAGACCAGAGGCCTTGGAATAACAGTCTTGTAACTTTCCTTCAGTTTTGGGCCCAGAAAAGAACAAGGGCATCATTGCTGAATCAACATGGGCACCTGCACTGATCTGAGCTTGGGATTCTGTGTCTTGGTGTAGCCAGGCCACTGACTGCCTAGTGCTCCTGGGGGCCCCAAGTGCCTACTCATTAGCAGATAAGACCTGATATGTGTCATGATCTCTTTTTCTATGGCCCCACAGGCACTTTGGGAACAACCGTGGCTGTAATGGATTCTGCCCTATTGCACCAGGGATGTACCAGGCAGGGACTCCTGAATAGAGGCCCTCTGAGTCTTTCCTCCCTTTGACATGCTGCCCTCAGGGTAGGATCCATGAATTGTGCTTCCCTTCTGAGCTCTGTGTAAGAGGCCAGATCATCAAGGGCACTGGGGAGATTGTCTCTGACATACAACTTGGAGAAGATAAAGAGCTGAAAACAGGGGTTAACCTATGAGCACAGGCAGTACCCCCTGGATTTCTGAATAGAATGCAGGGCCACATGAAGAGTGTGAGGCCCAAGTGTGTATGTGTGTGTGGTGTATGTACATGTGTGTGTATGCATGAGTGTGGTGTTCTGTGTGTGTGAATGTGCACATATGTGTGGTGTGTACATGCATGAAAGTGTGCATGCATGCACATGTGTGTGTTTGTGTGTGTGCACACCAAATGAGTCTCCACAAGGTTGGGGTGACAGTGAAGCTGTCTGCATACACAGGTACACTCTATCACCTTGGGGGGTTTTCATCTTTCTGCTGGCTCCAGCTGGTTGCCCACATGCATGAGAAAGTGCTGACGCCAGGGCCACAATCACTCTGTCCAGCTCTGGCTGAAAGCCCAGGGGTAAGACACTGGCAGTGCAGCCTGGGGAAGGAGAGCACAGAGCATATGAAAGCCTCAGACACAGTCACCTCATCTGACCACAGATGCCCCACCTCACATTTACTTGACTTTTTCCCATTTTTGAAGCCTTGTTGGTGAGCCTCTTGCCTTTTTATTCCACTTCTACCTCTATCCCAGAACCCGCTTCCATCTCTCTCCTTCCTTCAAGCAGTCTCTCCAATGTGTTAAATATATGTGGATTGAACCTTGAAGACTACATCATGGCTTTTTATGCGTGAATAGTTACATTTTTATACATGATCTCTTCCCTTCTTATACAACTCCTTCTGTTTCTTCTTTTTTTAAATTCAGAAATGTTTAAAGATCTATCTTTTATCTCCATACATAATCTGTTACTTCTGACTGCTTGAACATTTTTGAGGGCTGCATTTTGCTTGCGCCCCCCCCCCGCCCCAACCAGGCCAACTTAGAATACCTGCTGCCAAGACCAAGGCTGTGCTGGGGTTCACACCCAGCAGTCTCCAAGAACTGCACTGTGACTTGTTGGAGTACCTACCCAGAGGGAACCTGGGCTACAGGGTAGTTTTGCCAAAGTATTATTTAATTGCTTTTTTCTTTTTAATTTGCTAAACCTTCATCATGTAATTTTTTGGAAAAAAGTGCTCCCCATCAAGAAATAATGGAAGCCTCTGCCTTCAGTTAGCAATAGCTAGGAAAGGAATAGGCTTCATTTAGTCTTCTGCTTTCAGCTCCTGTCAGTGCCCATGGAGAGGAGTTTGAGGACATGAAGTTTTTACAGCCTAGCCCCAGGCCAATTTCAGAGAAAGGTAGCTTTTTTTGGTCCTTTTTCTCATGATCACTTGGCCAGATGTCCCAGCCCAGAAGTGTATGGATGAGAAGCTTAAGAAGTGGGAATGGTTTTGAGAGAAGGTCAAGGAAAGCTCTTAACTACATTGCTCCATCTCCAGGGTTTCACAGACCACACATGCACACAAGTACACATGAACACACACACACCCGTGTGCCAGGCAAGGTTTCTGGCATCTGTCTGAACTGCTCCCCGACTCCTCTCCCTTAGGGCTTTTGAGGACACATGGCCGTCATCATGGAAAAAGTAAGTGCTTGGATCTCAACCTCAAACACATTCTTCCAGTGACCCACTCCTTTCTGGAGAGTGATCTATACTGAAGAACAAGGGGTGAGACCCCAGCCCAGCCTGGCCAGCCTGTCTCCCCAGAAGGGCCAGGGAGCTCAGTGGAAAGGACTGTGGCTGGGCTCTTGGAAATGGAGCCTGGTGGCTGGGTGGTGGGCCCTTGAGGTCTAGTGAGGTGCGTTCCTTCATGCCCTTTTAGCTAGAGGCAGCAGAGGTGTGTAAGGGCTACATGGTGGAGGTTGGGCTTCTGGCTAGCCCTGCTCTGTCACTCTCCATGTAAGTATGGTGGGCTTTTTAGCCTCTTGAAGACACTGTTTCCTCATCTATAAAATGATGGTAATGCCACTCACAGATTTCCTGTGAGAATTGAATGGGCTAAATGAGATAGTGCTTGCCCAGTGTTTACAACAGCCTTCAGGGCTGTGGAGGAGAGCGTTTGGAGAAGCTGGGGTCCCAGAGCCCCCAGAGCTCCAGGCAGCTATGCAAAGGTGGGTGGGAGCCCCCAGAACCCCAGGCAGCTGTGCACAGGAGGGCGGGGGGCATGCTCCCTTCTTTGGTCAGATGACCCATGTGTGCAGATCTCCTGGGGATGCTCCTTGGCCCCCTCTTGATGCTGACAGGACAGCATCCTGGCTTGGTATCCAATGGCTGAGGCAGGCCTCTGGGAGCCATCCTATCAGGAGCCTTCCATCAAATGTTCTAAATGCTGAGTTAAGGGAGGGGCTTATTTTTCTGATTAGACTGAATAGACAGAATAGATAGCTATCTGATGAGATGCCGTCATGTTATGGGCTGTTTTAATTCTTTTTCCAGCCCAAATTAGAGGCTAAAAAAAGTTTTCTTTCTCTAAATAACTCCTTTAACTTGAAGAAATTTAAAGAAGCATTAAGCCAGGCAAGCATTGTCTACCAGCCTTAAGAATCATGTGTTTCCCCTCTAAAGTGGGTGAGTAAGCTGTCCTCCCCCTACCTTCCTTACAACACACCCGGGGATGTTTCGAGAACACAGGGTGTGCCCTTCAGGACCTATGGGAATAAACAAAGAATCCATCAAGTTGATTCTCATTACTATGACTTGATGTTGTCCTGAGGGGCATAATGTAAATTCTGCAGGTTTAGCTTAAAAATGGCTATGTTAGGCCAGAACCAGGAGACCCTTTCTTCTTGGATCTGAGTTTTCTTCCCTTGTGAGGAGGCAAACACAAATTCTCTGAACTTCTCCAAAGGCACTTGCTGACCAGGTGGGCCTGGGAGTCTTAGCAGTTTCACAGAATAGCTGCAGGCAGGGCTAGGCTGGGAGGGCCAGTGGGATTCTGATTTAAGGGGAGATTCTCGGGGCAAGTCCTATTACTAGATTCCTTCTAGGCAGTGGCTTCTATACTATACTTAAGAATCACAACGTACACTAAGAAATTAAATGTTCATATATTCCTCCATATAAGTATGCATAAAACTGCAAGAAGAGTTTTATGAAGCCATATTACTTTTTATACATGTGTTGCTTCTGGTAGTTTTGATTTATTCCTTTCTAGGTTTTTTTTTTTTTTTAATGCTTGTTGCAACTTATTAAACTGATTTATAGTAAACTACAATCTGCAGTTTGAAAACTGCTCCAGGAGATGGAAAGTCAGCTGATTTTCAATGAGATACCAACTCACACCTGTCAGAATGGCTAAAATTAAATACACAAGAGACAACAGGGGTTGGCAGGGATGTGGAGAAAGGGGAACCCTCTTGCACTGTTGGTGGGAATGCAAACTGGTGCAGTCACTCTGGAGAACAGTTTGGAGGTTCCTCAAAAAGTTAAAAATCAATCCGGCAATTGCACTACTAGGTATTTAGTAAAAGGATACAAAAATCTGAATTTGAAAGATTTGAAGGGGTACATGCACCCCGATGTTTATAGTAGCATTATCAACAATAGCCAAACTATGGAGAGAGCCCAAATGTCCATTGACTGATGAATGAATAAAGAAGATGTCATACATACATATATATATATACGTATATATATATATAATGGAATATTATTCAGCCATCAAAAAGAATGAAATCTTGCCATTTGCAATGATGTGGATGGAGCTAGAGTGTCTTATGCTAAGTGAAATGAGTCAGTCAGAGAAAGACAAATTCCATATGATCCCATTCATATGTGGAATTTAAGAAAGAAAACAAATGAACATATGGGAAGGAGGAAAAGAAAAAAAAGGAGAGAGGGAAACAAGCCATAAGTCACTCTTAATGCTAGAAAACTGAGGGTTGATGGAGGGAAGTGGGTGGGCTGGAGGGGTGATGGGTATTAAAGAGGGCACTTGTTGTGAAGAGCACTGGGTGTTGTATATAAGTGATGAATCACTGAATTCTACTCCAGAAACCAATATGGCACTGTATATTAACTAACAAAATTTAAATAAAAGAAAAAAAAAAGGAAGTCAGCTGGTTTTATGCTGAGGTCTGGATTCGGATGTGGATAACTTGCCGCAGCAGGCTTGGGTTTTTCTGCCTTGAGGTTGGGCCTTCACAGAGCATGCTTTGGGGCTGGGAAGTCCTTGCTGAGCCCATGAGTGCTTGTTCCAGGAAGCACACAGCCTCCTCCAGTGTCCATGGCTCCTGGCATGGGAGTGAACAGTAGCCTATTTCTAGAGTGGAGGAGAAGGCTTGCATACTCTCTAGAAGCATGCAGCCAGGCCAGTGAGAACTGCGGGTAAGCCTGCTGGTATGAGTTGCTGGCTGAGTTCTCCTGCCTGGGGACACAGTCTTGCAGATAGCAGCCTGGTGGCCCCCCTCCCACGCATGACTGGCGTCCACTGGACATTCACAGGGAGGGAGAGGGGCCAGGAACAAAGGGGACAACAACCCTTACCACTTACAACATGGAAGCAAGGTTACCCACCATGGCAACTAGAGCTGTGCTTTATTCAGTGGCCCAAACACAGGGACATCGGGGCCATTCAGGGGTAGCTTGGAAACTGCACACCCAGAGCTGCCATCTGCCAGACCCACGCAGGACGATGCTCAGTTTTGGGCTCTCTAATACCTGAGTGTGGCTGTCAGAGCATGTAGGGGGCCCCAGGGATGTCCCTCCACACCCTGTCCCTGTTCCATCAGAAGCCCTGCCTAACACATGCTAACACAGTGAAGCTCAACATCCAGGTCCTAAAGGAAGAAGCCTTTACCACCTGGAAAATGTGAGACTCTACCAGGTGGCAGGAGTATTTCAGAGTATAGGCTGTTGTGGGAAGGGCTTCCACAGAGTCCACTAAAGAGCAAATAAATATTCACATACAGACCTGTGAGGCTGCTGGGATTTGGGGTCAAGTGGACTTTCGCTTTCCATTATTTACTCTTTTATACTGATGGAACTTTTCTAAGGAGCATGTATTGCTTTTGTCCTTTAGAAAAACAAAACTAAAGGTTTAAACTAAGGAGACTGTCAAGAGCCTTAGGGCCCTTGTCCCCCTGATATCCTACACAAGGACAGCCCTTAAAACACAATGGTGGGTGTGGCCAGCAGGAGGGCTGGGGCAAACACCGCTCTGCCATGTGTTATCTGGGTCTCCCTCAGGCTCTGGCAAATCATGTCCCTCCCTGGGCCCAGGACCATTTTCTGTGATCAGGGTCGATGCTGTCCAGTTATGAGAGGGGTTCGGCGCACCCAGTGAGATGATAAATATGAGATGCCCAGTTAGGTGCTATACAAAGTTAGAGTTACTATTATGACTTTCCACCTGCCATCATAGTCCCACCCCTGGGCACCTGCCTCTTACCTAGAGGACGCTGCCAGTGCTCCCTGGGTGAAGATGCAGTGTG
Source organism: Neomonachus schauinslandi (assembly GCF_002201575.2). Lineage (NCBI taxonomy): Eukaryota > Metazoa > Chordata > Mammalia > Carnivora > Phocidae > Neomonachus > Neomonachus schauinslandi. Next base: position 80,619,752 of record NC_058405.1, read on the forward strand.
GCGGCCCCAAGATTCCTCACTCTGCCCAGTGTCTGTTCTGGCAGCAGCTTTGACCTCCATCTCTGGGTCTCCAGCCCTGGCCAGAGCTTGCTGCTCAGCTGTGCTGAGGTTCTGCAGAATGTCCTGGGAAAACCAGGGCTGTGTCACTCTCTCGGTCATGAGTGTTCTTCTTGGTTCAGGCAACTTCCAGAAGTGGGTGAGGGGGGGCCCCCATTCCCTGGGAGGGTGGGGATGATGGTGGCTTGGTTGTCTGGGAATTGCGGCTGACCTTGAGGCCCTGGAGCTGCTGGCTGGCGCCCCTGTAGAAGGCCACTGCATCCCTCCTATGCTTGCTCAGCTGGGCCGCCATGTGCAGGCTCTGGTCCTCGAGCTTGTCGTAGAGAGTACGGATGCTGAAGTCCTCCAGGGTCTTCACAGGGAGTGGCTCTCCTGCAGGAAGAGGGCTTGGCGTGAGCCTGTGGGATGGAGGAGGAAGCAGAGCCTGGTGGGCCTGTGGGTGCGGGCTCTACAGCTCTCTCCTTCCCTCTGGGGTTTAGCAGGCAGGTATGCAAGGACTGAGGGGAGCAGAGAAAGCATGCACGGCGGGGGGTGGGGGGTGGGGGTTGGTTAGTGCTGGCAGGAAGGGCAGGGGTTAGGCTTGACGGGAGCTGGAGGAGGCGGGAGACCTTCCCAGCAGCAGGTAGCAGCAGCTGTGGAGAGAACCTCTTCTGTGTGGGTGTGACAGACAAGGCGCCCTACAGCCTCTGTCCATTGGGCCTGGTGTCACATCAGAGTTGGGTGGTGGGCACTGCCTCCCTGCTTTGCTGAGGGTGGGTCTCCCTGGCCTCGACAAGATGGCAGCCCCCTGAGGAGGCTGTTTGCTGGGTCCTGCAGGCCACGTCCGGCTGAGTAACCTCTGCCCCCCTTCCCTCTGCCTGAGTTCATCTCACTGTCCTCATGTCCCCATAACCACTCTGTGCTCACCTTCAACAGCTCTTGCCCCACCTGTCCCCACTGCTCTGTGGACTCCTGTTCAGCCTCAGGTGTCCCACAGCGCCTGGCAGATAGCAGAGGCTCACTAAGTACTTGTCTGCCTGAGGTGCCTCCTATAGGCTTCAGGGCTAGAACCCCAGTGGGGTTCTCGCACTCCCTGTAGGAGCGTCCCTTGGCTGAGGCTCTTAAACCCCTTGACCTCCTTCTCCCTCAAACCCACTCTGCTCTGCTAGGACACATATGAGTGAAGAGGGCACCTTTCCAACTGTCTTTCCCTGTGGAGCCCGGTCTTGCAGGAAGGAGGAAGAAAGAAGGAAGGTGGTGTAAAGGCCCGTGCTGGCCTAGGGCTTGCTCAGAGAGTGGCCTGCAGGAGTGTGAACATGGAGCTGAGTGAGTGTCCACTGCCAACCCTACACTACTCTTTCCCAGGCCTGATGGGTGCAAGAGGGGAGAGGGCAGTCTCATTCATGCTGGCAAAGTGAGGCAGGAGTTCTCGTTCAGGGTAACAAACCTGGGCCCGGCTCCTGCACAGCCAGCTTTGCCTTCCTTTCCTTTCTCTGTAGCCCAGGTGGGGTCCCTGAGCTACCAGCTGTTCAGGTGGGAAGGGGGTGGGAAAGCAGCTTTTCAGATTAGAGAGCTCTCGCTTCAAGCCCAGCAGCACCGACTCTCTAAAAATTGCCACTTGGGGATCTCAGGGAAGCCACTCACATTTCCTTGAGCCTCAGTCTCTTTGTCTATAAAATGGGGATGGTACAACATCTGAAAACACCCACTTCTAGGTGTTTGATTGTGATGGTCAGATGGACAGCATGAAGTGTCTTATAAATCATCAATGCTGTAGAAATATGAGATATTATCTAGAGTGTGTACCTGGGTGCAGGTTTGGGTGGAGGGCAGGAGAAGAGGAGAAGGAGGGTTGTTGCACACAAGTGTGGTACCTGTGCCCCAGGTAATGGCTTTCTCCTTGGAATCAGCTCCTTCCCCAGAGCCCCGAGGACTAAGGTCTTCATGGGGCAGAAGGCTGGAAAGAAGCACCCACACTCAGGGGGCATAGGGCTCACATGGACCAGGAGTGCCAGCGATGAACATCACAGGTCAGCGTAGGAAGGCATTCTTTCCTGAGTCTCCAGGGCCAGGACTGGGGTCATGAGTATGGGCAGGGCCAGGCTGGGGATGGCCATGGCCCCTAGGCCGGGAAAGGAGTGAAGGGTAGAAGGGGACTCACCTGTCTCTGAGGGGCACACACTCAGTGGGCACATGAGGCTCTCCAAGACCCCTCCACTGGGGCCTTCAAGCCCTCGCAGGGCAGGCCTGGGCCAGCGGGGGTCTCAGTACGAGCAGCATGGTTGCTAAGCCAATAGCCAGTAACACTCCTGCAAGGTCAGGGGAGAGGGGCAGGGACCACGTGATGACGACCACTCAGAGCATCTGCAGGCTTTATGCCTCAGCCACTGCAGGGCCTCCTTCTCTCTGCCCTCCTGAGCAGGGGGCCATGACAGACCCACTGTCTGAGGCTCAGCCTGGAAAGCTCAGTGAGATTACTTAAAGACAAGCAAGAAAGAAGATGGATGGAAAGCTCACGGAGAAGGTTAGAAGAGGTATCTCTGTGAGCCTATGACTCTACTCAGGGGCCCCTATTCACCATGAGACCCTGTTCATAAGGACATGTCCCAAAACTGAGGGGCTTGGGAGGCAGGGAGAAAGGGGACCCCAAGAAGGAAATACAATTTTCTTTACCTGGCAAATGAAGCCCTAGTTCAGGGACAAGGTGGTCCTCGTGCCCATCTGTAGTCTTTGGGGCTATGCCCAGAGTAACAGATAGGCCTGGACACACACTTGAAGGTCCTGCTGTGCAAGGCTTCTCCCATTCCCCCCTCTGGGTCCTGGCTACTCTGGTCAAGGGTCAGTACCTGTGATCACTACCCAGTCTGGGCCCAGGTTTGGCAGCCTGTGCCTGAGGACCCTGTGCCTGGTAAGCTGATATGGGGAGGAGGGCTGTACGGGGGATAGACCGGGATCGCAGGCCACTCCTTTCTTCTTCGCCAACACCACGATGATGCTTTCAGGCAGCCCGTTGTCTCGAAACACATATGTGCCTGGATCTAGGAACTGGTGGGCAAACCTGGGGGATAAAGGGCCAAAATATGGGGAGAGTCAGCTTTGCTGAGCTGTTCATACCAGGCTAACTGTGAGTGACGTTGACCTGTGGCAGGACCCCTCCCCATGCACAGGAATAATGTGGCCCAAGGAAGCTGTCCATGACTCCCAAACCCCTCCCCTCCATGTACTCAGGAGGCCTCACCTGTCCTTGGTCTCTTCTGGCCTTACCTCCCACATGGTTGGCAGCTTCTCATACTCCTCTGGTCCTCCTGGTGCCTCCCCAGCTGTGACCTACACGTGAGGAACCATGGGCCCTCCAAGTTCCCAGGCAGCTTAGCTGAGATTACCTTGAGAAGTTGAGGTGAGTCTCTTGTACCAGGTGGCTGAGTCTCCTGAAAGCCCCAAAGTCCCAGCGGGGGTTGCTGTTGAACAGATGCTGCATCTAGTACACAGGATAGTGACTGGCTGAGCGATCTGGAGAATGAACCGGGGGTGGGGCTGGCTTCCGGGGCCTTCTCAGCCCCAGCCCTGGGCAGCTCACTTCCTGGCAGCTCAGTGTCTGTCCTCAGGAGAGTGAGCAAACTGAGAAGACATGTTTTCAATGAAATGACATGTTTTATCCTTTAATGTATATAATAAGAATGCAATCTTGGTGCCAGGGCAAGACCCTTTTCCCCCACAGCCTGTGAAGTGAGTGCACCAGCACATTGTGGAAACACTGTGAACAGAGGTCCCCAAGCCCCCATGCCTTTTGTGGGAGACCACAGCTGGATGCCCTGGCACTCTCAGAGGTGGGACCTGTTCAACTCTGTAGCCCTGACAAGCAGCGTGCACGGAGCGGGCATGCAGCAGGCACTCAATACGTGCTGTGGGATGGCTGAGAGAATGAGCAGCTACGGGGGTAGACAGGGAGTCCGGCAGAAACAGGCAGGCCGAGCCAGGCCATTCCTTCTGCACAGGAGGTCTTTCCCATGCACAGGTGTCAGTTCTTCCCAAGCACTCCCTTCCCCCCCGGAAAGATGGGGCTCTGATCTCACCTCCCCCGCTGTGTGGAGAAGGGGGAATGCAACGGGGTTCACTCCACACATGGAAATACCAAGGCTTAGAAAGGACGGAGGTTGCCCAGATGCCAGTGGATTTATGGGAGACCTGGCCTGGAAACCAGAGCACAAATGTCTGGAGTTCCTCTTCCAGGATTTATTTCCCCCTTTGATGCTCATCGCCTCAGCACTGCTTTGTGGGGAGGAACTTTGGTAGTTTCGTGGCAGGCGAAACCAAACACTTCATCTCTTTCTACCTGGGCCAAGGCACCATTCTTCTGTTTAAATCAGGTTAAAAGCATGGCTGTGCCACACACCCAGTGCAGCATAAATTCCAGATACCAGAGACTGATGTCTTCAGCATTGCCTGAGGGAGCACCTTAATCTTTGAACCTTTATTGTGTCCTTTGTATAGGGCATTATCTGTACTAATTTGTTGTGGTTATAAAACAATTAGCAAAACAGCTTATATTTGCATTTTTCTTTTTTTTTCTTTTTTCGAAGATTTTATTTATTTGAGAGAGAGAGAATGAGAGAGAGAGAGAGCATGAGAGGGGGGAGGGTCAGAGAGAGAAGCAGACTCCCCGCTGAGCAGGGAGCCTGATGCGGGACTCCATCCCGGGACTCCAGGATCATGACCTCAGCCAAAGGCAGTCGCTTAACCAACTGAGCCACCCAGGGGCCCTGCATTTATTTTCTATTCCATACCGCTCTGCCCCTTGTTTTTTCTCCTCAAAAATCCCTTCCTTAAAAAAAAAAAAAAAAAAAAAATCTGCTGGAGAAAATAAAAAAAGCCCGCCTGGGGCTGGCTGCTCTCTTGCCTCTCTCATGTCTTTCGAGCTGCAGACTTGTCCCTGTCTCAGCCCAGCCATTTAGTGTCCTGGGGCGTCTTAGTGGGATAGCACTGTACCATCTGTCATCTGTGTGTGAGCAGGTGGGCTGGGTGTCTGGGGAATGCCCATCCTTTCCAGAGCAGCGCCCTGGGGAAGTACCAGGCAGGGGAAGGGGAGGAAATTAAGGTCTACCGAGGGCCCAGACCATGCTCAATGCATGGGAGGTGGCACTGAGCCCCGAGGGGATGAGCCCCTCTTCTATCAGTAAAGACTGTCTCAGCGAGGAAAACTCCGTCTTGTTCTCTGAGGTTCCCAGGGATGGGAGTCACAGGGAGACAGGCTTCTGCTCATTGCAAGGAAAACAATTCTTATAAACCAAGGCATCTGAAGATGTCGGGGGCTGCCAGGAGGGGTTGAGGAGTCTGCCAAGGGGGGGCTTCAGGCCCTGGACGGATGACTGTGTGACACAGAACAGACACGCGGGAGGGCTGGCTTAGACCAGAAGTCACTGGGTGAGTCTCTGCCTCCACCCAAGGCACAGCAGTCTGACCCTCATGGGCTGCAGGGAAGAGGTGCAGAATGTTGGAGCCGGAACATCTGCTCCGAGAAGTGAATGGAGGCCCACAGTGAAGTGACCAATCAGGCTGAGAGCAGGCAGACAGCACAGACCTGTGACTTGCTACTTCAAAGGTGTGGTCTGTATGTGATGTCACTGGATAGCCAGGCAGGGGAGGGATGAGAGAGCCAGGGCCAGAGGGAGGGTCCAAGGTCCTGAAGTAGGGAACTTACTGTGGGTAAGAATATGAAGCTGGAAAAGAATCACATCCCCCTCTACCAGGCAGACCACTGGATTTGGAATATAGGGATGGATGCGGGGGTCATGAGGGGCAGAGTGCTCCGGTCCTGTAGTCCAATGGTGCCTTTGCAACCAGGGTGTGGATACAGGTGGTCCTGGGAGAGTTTGGGGAAGGAAAGCTGAGGGAGCTGGGCTTGTCTGGGGATGTACACACACCCACCTACTGGCCCTATCCTGTCTCGGTTCCCTTTAAGGAGTAGTTTCAGCCCTTCTGGGGCCCTCGCCTCCCCAAGGACATGGCCTTCCATGGTCCCTGCCAGACTCTCACCTCCTGAACACCAATACAGGGCTGAAAAACTTCTGAGGGACCACAGGTGGGGTCCCCAGCTTCCCATCCCTTGCTGGAAGAAGGCAGCCATGCCCCTCACCCTCCCACTCTCTGGGAAAGCCTGGGCTTGGTCCTCCTCCTCCACTTACCAAGGAGGAAGGAGCCAAGCATGTCCACTCTGGAGATGACAAAGCCAAAGATGCCATGGGGGCCACATTGGACCAGATGGACCCTGGTGTTCCCTTGGAAGAACTGGTCTGGACCCAGAGTGCTCACTACTTTCTGAGAACATGCAGCACAGCATTATATACCAGGGGAGGACAGGAGGTGCAGAGAGCCTTGCAATGATGGATGGCCAGAAACCCAGACTGAGCCCTTTAGCACAGCCCCTGGTGATGCTGGGTTCAAGGATGCCCATTGTCAACCTCCATCAGGGCATGTCTCCTATCTCACTGAAACTTGCCCAGGTGGTCTCCTATGCCCTGGGCTCCTCCTTATCTCCAGAAAACACCCCTGACTCCATTCTGATCCTTGTACTGGGTCATTGTTTGCTCCTTTTCTCTCTACTTGCAAAATCCTGCTAACAGAACAACTTCTTCAGAACACTTACCTTCCTATCACCCCAGATCTGCTCTCCAGTGCCACATCAGTGATCCTCCCTCCCCTTTCAATGGCAAACAGACAGCCACCTAGAACCTTCTGGTAGGCAAACGTCCAGGGTGAGCCAGACCTGCGCTGCGTCCAAGCCCTGGTCCTCTGCCCCTTGGACCCTGATGAAACGCCGACGCCCTGAAGAAAGCCACAGCCCACATCATGGTGGCCAAGAGAGGGCTCTGCTCTCTAACCAGAGGTCTGGGCTGGGATGAGAGGCTCAGGCTCAGTTCCAGCAGGGCTCACACCATTTTTGGTGTGCTTTCATGCCCCTGGGCCTCACTTCACACTTATGCAAAGCCAAGCTGATGCTTTCTCAGCTCCCTTCTGGCATTCAAACCAGATGATTGACATTATCATCAAAAGAAATACCACTTATTACTTCCTTTCTGCCTTTCCCTCCAGCCTACAGAATGGAAATTCATGCAGATAGCAACAGACTAGGAAAGACTGGTTATCAAATGCACTTTTCCTTCTGCTGCCTGGTTTCTGCAGTCAGAGTGCCTGGGAGGCTCTTTCTCCCTTGTCCTCAGCCGACAGAGGCTGCCCTTCCAACCCAGCCCTTCCCTGAGCTGGGCTTACCCTCTGGTCGCTGTCTCCCACCTCACTCTTCACCCTGAGGATCAGCTCCCTGCTGGAACCCCAGGCCAGGGAAAGTTGGGGGGCCCTGGCCAGACACTGGGCATCACAGAGCTCTTCTGCTGAGACATACGCCTGGCACTGGCAGCTGTGGGAGAGGAGAATATGGGAGGTCTGCCCTGGTGGGTGTGGAGCCGCTGCCCACTCCTGACACCCCGATGCTAGTACAGGTCTCTTCAGAAGGATATGAGGTGTCTATGCTTCCTAAGAAGTGACTGCACTTTGAATGGAGGTCCATGATGACTCATTCAAATGCACTCTCTTAGCCCCTGATTCTGTACCAGCCTGAGCATCTCCCAAAATGGGAGCAGGGCTTGGGACAAATCCTAGTTGAGAGGCTCAGAATTTTTGTTTTGGGTGCCCTGCTGAGGCAAGAGTGAGGAGAGAGAATGTTGTTCAGCCTGAATACTCTATTCAGCGGACCTCCCAGCACAGTGGCTCCCCAGCCCTGCCTGCTGGGGGAGACTCTGTTCAGTCCATAAGTCAAGTGGAAGACTGGAGTGTCAGATAAAATTGGAATCCTTCTTGGCTTGGCACCTAGTCAGGGTCACTCCTAGCAGTTGGCTCAGGGACCTGGGGTGTTGAGCTCACTCTGTCTTGCTGCAGCACCTCCTCAGCTCTGGGTTGCCTGACCTGGCTGGTGTTGGCCTACCTCCCCCTCTTGGGAAATGCTGACAGGGCAGCTTCTGGAAGGAGCTTGTATTTGGCTCGGTCTCCCATCAGGGCTGGATCCTGCCCAACTCTTCTGGGCTCTCTAGGGACAGTTAGAACCAGTCAGATGATGGTGGATTCTTTTTGTTTTCAGCAGCTTTTCATTACTCACATGCCCAGTTCAGCACTGAGCTCTCCACCCACTGGGTGACAGAAGGAGGAGCAGTCATGCAGTTGGGGGGACACACACTTGCGCGTGGCAGCCAGGCGAACTTCTCCAGCCCAGCAGCGCTCTGCCACCTGTGGGAGGATATAGAAGAGTCCTGGCTCTGGCACCCCCTGCTGGCCCAGGCACTCTCAACATCAGAGAACATTCCAGAGACATGGTGGGGCCTCTGGGGAACCAAGCTCCTCTGAGAGGTCACTTAGTCAGTGCCCTAAGACTGGGGTTAGGCTTGAGGATAGAGGGAACCCACATAAGTAATAGGAAACAAGTTTGCTGACTAGGCGAGATAATTGGGAGGTCTAGCTTTGGGGAGACTGGATCCTTTATAATGAATGCTGAAGTTCTGTGGGTCTATGATAAGGAGAAGTGTGTCTTGCCAGGTGAGCTCTCTGAGGTCTTCTCATTTGTATAGGAGGTGATCCACCCAGCACAATGGACTGGACATTAACCAGATAGCCAACGAAAAGTGGCTGGCATGCAGAGGGACCCAAACATGCTACCTCTCCTCACTCTCCTCAAACCTTCCTTTCTTGAGGCCAAGGTGTTATCTGGGGCTGACAGTCCTCATCACTGTTGCTTTCCTCACTTTCCAGGCCCCTCTTGCTGTAGGACTC